>NC_054387.1:37539189-37766445 GCF_017654675.1 Xenopus laevis
CGGGATGTAGTTTCATTTATTGATGAAGGTTTGGATTTGTTCATTGGGAACATTAGGGTGTTCATTGAGGAATGGTGGAGGTCACGTGCCGGGTAGTGAGGCCATTGGAAAGGATAGGTGTCACCCCTCCCCTTTTTCCATTGGTTGGCGTCAGTGCGGCTCTAGGAGTAAGAATTGGTTTACAGTGCAGGCCTACCTTGAGTGAGTCACAAGTGTGCATCAGACTGGGACTGCATGGTCTTCTCTAATGCATGCAAGAGACTGGGTTAGCGCCATTATGCACAACGAGGGAGCACGGGGATGGGCAAAAAGGCGGTCACTAAGTGCACCTGGCCATGTGATCCCTGTTTCATGTTTGGAAATCCTTTGGGCATGGAGCCCACATTTTTGAGTTACAAATCTTTTGGCAGTGAGCCCACTTTGGAGAAAAAGAGCCGCAGCTGGGGTCAGTCTACCTAGACTCCTAGATTCTTTAAACTGTTAAATAAAGACTGTGACCTCCACAGATTTGGCCATAATATGTCTCTTGAGTTTTTTTTTATTATGTGGTATAGGCATAACCTGGGGGATAGGGGGGTTCCTTGGCCTAATTGCTGAATAAAGCATATATTGGTTATTTGATCTTGTTTCCCCCCCCTTTTTTTTCGTAAGCTTTGGAATTCCCGTTGGTGAATGCTTGCCGGGGGTGACTAGGAAAACAGGAAATTGTTTATACTTTACTGTAATTTCTGTTTCCTGGTAACATTCCATGGCAGCATTCACCAAGGAATTACCCTCCCTATATGTCTGGCTTTAGACTAAGATGAGTAAGTAGAGGTGTGTCTCTCATTTTAACTTGTTAAGGGGAGGTCCTGTCCATTGGCCTGGAGGGCGATTAATCTGTTGGTGAATGCTGCCATGGAATGTGACCAGGAAACAGAAATTACAGTAAGTATAAACAATTTCCTACTTTCTAAATTTGAGAAAATGGCGATTGTCATTAAGGGAAATGCTTATGTCCACATCACTAAGGAAGATAAGGGCAGGGGCACACAAAGCTACTTCGGGAGATTAGTTGCCCAGCAACTAATCACTGGGCGACTCACTTCTTCGGCGACTAATCTCCCCAAACTGCCTCCCGCCTGCTAGAAACTAAATTGCCGGCGGGATGGCACTTGAAGCGTTTCATTTACCGAAGTCACCCGAAGTTTCCTCGTGACGCAACTTCAGAAAACAAAGTGATCCGAGTGCCCCCAGTAACTTCGTGTGGCCCTGCCCTAAGGGTGGAAGTATGGTGACCCTCAATAAACGGGATTATGATAATGAAGCAGAACGGCAATTAAGTAATGTCATGCTCTATAAAAAAAAAAAACTGGCGACTGATCCAACAGCCAGAATTAGCACTGATTTGAATATTCTGCTAAATGAATCTGTAATGAGATTATTAAAAGAACAGAATATTGGGGGGTTGTAAGTTATTGTATAATAGTAGGAAGCAGGAAAAATCCAAGGCAGTAACTGGCTGCAAAGTGCTTTTTATACCTAAAAAGTGAAAGATACAGCAGGGTGCCTGACCCACTGCAGCGCACCTCAGAGTACATCCATCATCACTCCAAGAAGGGTACAGACCATCCTTCAGTACAAGAACTTCCTGACAGGCTGAACCCTGGATGCTAAACAGCTCCACAAACCAGAAGCAAGTCACAATTGCATCAGAGACAACGCTGAGCAAAGTGCTTAGAGCACAAACACTAGCCAAGTATACAAGCCAAGGGTTAACCAGGCACCAGCTTCCTCTGCTATATAAAAGCAGTATGTCACAAACCAGCCTAAAGGAGAATCTCCAGACAGTTATGACTATGCAACACCTTCTCACTATTGCAATCATCCACCTTCCTAACCTAGTACCAACCAGGACACAATGGACTTTGCCAAGTTCTTTGCACAGTGTGAGTCACTAAAGGACTTATAACGTTTAACAGCCATCCAGAAGGCTTTAGAACCTGGAGGTCCTCCTTTTAAAACACTATCAGACTTAAGCTGGCCATAGACGCAAAGATCCGATCGTACAAATCAACGTACGATCGGACTTTCCCATCTCCCGACCCTCCACTAACCATTCAGATCAAAGTCTTTACCATTCTGATCAAATAAGAACAGATCACCCAATGTTCTGCCCTTGACAGCAATCGTACGATACTTATGTCTGACAACACTAGTGACAGTCTCCCTCTGAAAATCGTACGATCGGCAATACACGCAGAGATATTATCGGCAGGCGACAGAAATTTTCTAACCTGTCCGATCGACCAAACGACCGATCTCCGATGGAAGAAAAATGTCGGGACTCTCCACACATGGTCCGAAAATCGTACTAATCCACGATTCGTACGATCGGATCTTTGCGTCTATGGCCAGCTTTAGACCTTTCACTGTAGCGAGGAGATAGAACTCCTAATCAAATATCTTTGAACGAAGTCTGCAGAACACACCAAAATGATCAGGGTGATCAACATAAACCACCCAGAGATCTGGCGCAGACTTAATGAGTGGAGTGGCTCAGCAGAGGTAGTAGAAAATGCACTTTTTATAAGAATCAATGACATTCCTAAAATATCTCATAAAGGTTACCAAAAACTTAGGGAAATAAGTGACCTGTTAATGGTACTTCAAATAGCCAAAGCTGAAGGGGACCTACCAGGTCTTGCATTCCTTGACATAGCCAGAGGTGTTAACCCAATAGCTGCCTTACAACTTTAAAGAGCGGTGGATGACACGGGTCTATAATGTCCTATTTCCTCCCTTCAACGTGATTATGGATTTTTTATACCACCAAGATAAGGAATGGCCCCAGTTTTGATCTCACTCGGCCACATGCAACCCCTTCAGTACCTAATACTCGCAAAGCAGCAGTAACCACACACAAAACGAATGCTTCCTCTTTAGATTCTTTTCACAGATCTGAAGAACCTTCTCATGAAAAGACAAAGAACAAAGACTCTGGAAAGAAGTGTCCCCTATACGGAAAGGCTCATCCTCTTCTGAAATGCAGAGCCTTCAGAGAAAAGTCCATAGAGGCCTGCAAAGCATTCCTAAAGGAAAACATCTGCTACAACTGCTGTTCATCGACATCTCACCTTGCCAAGGACTGTAAGGTCTGTGTAAAATGCACAGAATGTGACAGTACACAGCACAACACACTCTGGGTTACTCGTGTGGGTTTTGCCTCACACCAAGAACGCCAGCAATCATGGAGGGGAGGAAAGGGACACTGCTACACCTACATCAGAGGTAAGTTCTCAATGCACATAAATCTGCAAAGGTGCTATAGGCAGCAGGTCCTGCTCCAAAATCTGCCTAGTCAGAGTATACTCAACAGGCCAATTATACCCAACAGGCCAAAGGGATAAAGTCATCAAGCTTTTTGCAATGCTGGATGATCAGAGCAACAGATATTTAGCCTGCCCAGCATTCTTTGATGCATTTAATGTCAATGGCCCAAGCACTCCTTAAATGCATAATACACTTGACTCCAGAACTTGACCCTAAGGCTAAAATAATGCTACTCCTTGGAAGGCATATCCTATGGGTCGACAAAGCAAGGGACCAGATAAATGGCCCCCACAACCCACCCTATGCCCAGAAACTAGACCTCGGATGGCTCATAGTAGGAGATGCTTGACTTGGAAGCATACATAAACCAGCCTGTGTAAACAGCATACTAACGAATACACTATATAACGCCAGCCCCTCCATTTTTGCCACCATGCCACAACCAATTCCTCATAAAGGAAAAACCTTACGATACCTAGATGGTCCAAGGTGTGTGTGTGTCCTAGAGGGCATGTATGTTTCCAAGAGGGTATGTTTGTATCTTATAGGACATGTATGTGTCCTATAGGGTATGTATGTAACCTAGAGGGTGTTTATGTGTTCTATAATGTGTGTATGTGTCCTAGAGGGTGTGTATGTGTCTTCTACAGGAATGGGTGAATTTGACACGTTTCATTTCACCAAAAATTCGCTGCTGGCAAATGTCACAGACGCCCATTAGTCTATGGGCGTCAAAAAAAATTGTGTTTTTTTTTTTTTTTGCCGCATGACGCCATACAAGTCTATGGGTGCCATTTCCGCAGCAAAACAAGGCGAAAAAATTCGCCCATCCCTAGTCTTCTAATGTGTGTATGAGTCCTATAATGTGTGTATGTGTCCTAGAGGGTAATTATGTTTATTATAATGTGTGTATGTATCATAGAAGATGTGTATGTGTCCAATAATGTGTGTTATGTATCCCTTAATGTGTGTATGTGTCTTATAATGTGTGTATGTGCTCTATAATGTGTGTGTCCTAGTAGGTGTGTATGCATCCTATAATGTCTATATGTGTCCTAGAGCAGTGATCCCCAACCAGTGGCTTGGGGCAACATGTTGCTCACCAAACCCTTGGATGTTGCTCCCAGTAGTTTCAAAGTAGGTGCTTATTTTTTAAATTCCTGGCTTGGATGCAAGTTTTGGTTGACTAAAGATCAGGTGTACTGCCTAACAGTCTCCTGTAGGCTGCCAGTCCACATAGAGACTACAAAATATCCAGTCTTAGCTCTTATTTGGCACCCAAAAAGATTTTTTCATGCTTGTGTTGCTCCCCAACAGTTTTTCCATTTGAATGTGGCTCACATGTATAAAAGGTTGGGGATCCCTGTCCTAGAGGGTGTGTGTGTCTCTTAATGTGTGTATGTGTCTCTTAATGTGTGTATGTATCTCTTAATGTGTGTATGTATCTCTTAATGTGTGTATGTGTCATAATGTGTTTATGTGTCCTAGATTATGTGTATGCACCCTATAATATGCGTGTGCTCTTTAAATGAGAAACCTGGAACATAAAAAACCCCTACGCCTCTACCCTTTGTAGACCCCCCTCCCTCCCACCCCCCAGCCTAGATGGTACCCGGGGCAAATGCTTCTAACTTTTTACTTACCCATCAGTGAAGATTCTGTCCTCCGCCATTTATTGCAGCCATCTTCTTTTCTTTGTTAAACTTCGGAAGCCGACATTCGTTTTCGGCACATGAGCAGTTGGAGTGATTTTCTGGTCCAGAACAACTGTGCGTGCACCGAAAGTCAGGTAAATCTCCAACTGTGCGTGTGCCGAAATCGAAGGGCGGCTACCAAATTTTAGAGAGGAAAAGAAGATGGCTGCCGTGAACTGCAGGGGACATAATCTGCACCAAGGGGTAAGTAAAAATGTAGGAGCATTTGCCCTGGGTACCACCTAAGCTAGGAGGGAGGGGGTCTACAAAGAGTGGGGTGCAGGTTTGTTTCTCCTTTAATGTGTATGTGTCCTATAAAGTGTATATGTGTCCTAGAGGGTGTGTATATGTCCTATGTGTAAATGTGTCCTAGAGGGTGTGTATGTGTGCTATGATGTGTTTGTGTCTGATAATGTGTGTATGTGTCCTAGAGGTTGTGTATGGGTCCTATAATGTCTGTATGTGTCCTAGACAGTGTGTATCCTTTAATGTGTGTATGTGTCCGATAATGTGTGTATGTGTCTGATAATGTGTGTATGTGTCTGAAAATGTGTGTTTGTGTCTGATAATGTGTGTATGTGTCTGATAATGTGTGTATGTGTCCAATAATATATGTATGTGTCAGAGGGTGTGTATGGGTCCTTTCATGTGTGTATGTATCCTAGAGCGTGTGTGTGTCATAATGTGTGTGTCCCAGAGTGTGTGTATGTGTCCTATAACGTGTGTCCTTTAATGAGTGTATGTATCTTAGATGGTGTGCATGTGTCCTTTAATGTGTTTGTCCTAGAGGGTGAATGTGTCCTATATTGTGTGCATGTGTCCTAGAGGGTGAGTGTGTCCTATATTGTGTGCATGTGTGTCCTAAATTATGTGTATGTGTTCTAGAGGGTATGTATGGGTCCTATAGTGTTTATATGCCCTATAATCTAGAGGGTGTGTATGTGTCCTAGAGGGTGTGTATGTCCTGTAATGTTTCTTTGTGACCTATAATGTGTGTGTTCTAATGTGTTCTAATGTGTTCTAATGTGTTCTAATGTGTTCTAATGTGTTCTAATGTGTTATATAATGTGTGTATGTATCCTATAATGTGTTTCTGTCCTATAATTTGTGTATAGGTCCTTTAATGTTTGTATATGTCCCAGAGGGTGTGTATGGGTCCTATTATGTGTCTATTTTTCCTAGAAGATGTGCGTGTACTATAATTTGTGTGTCCTTGAGGGTATGTATGCATCCTATGTGTGTGTGTCCTATGTGTTAATGTGTCCTAGAGGGTGTGTATGTGTCCTATAAAACACATACATATATTATAGGACACATACACACACCATCTAGGACATGTTCACACCCTCTAGTACACATACACACATTAAAGGACACACACACACATTAGAGGACACACACACACACACACACACACACACACACATTATAGGACAAACGTATATTATAAGACATATACACCCATTATAGGACACATACACCCATTATAGGACACATACACAGCCTCTAGACACACACACACACACCCTCTAGGACACATACACACACCCTCTAGGACACACACACGCACACCCTCAAGGACACATACACACATTATAGGAAACATACACACTCTCTCAGACACATATACTATTTCTAGGACACATACACACATTATAGAGCACATACACACATCATAGGACCCATACACACATCATAGGACACTTTAAAGGACACATACATACATTATAGGACAAACACACACCCTCTAGGACACCCGCACACACTCTAGGACACACACACCCCTCTCTAGGACACATACACACATTATAGGACAAACACACACCCTCTAGGACACCCGCACACCCTCTAGGACACACCCCCCTCTCTAGGACACATAGACACATTATAGGACACACCCACCCCTCTCTAAGACACACACACACACATTATAGGTCACACCCACATTATAGGACACATGCACACCCTCTAGGACACACACACCCCTCTCTAAGACACACACACACACACATTATAAGACACACACACACATTATAGGACACATACCCACATTATAGGATACATACACACATTATAGGACAAACACACACCCTCTAGGACACATACACACATTAAAGGACACATACACACCATAAAGGAAACATACACACACCCTCTAGGAGATACGCACACCCTCTAGTACACATCCACACATTATAGGACACATGCACACGTGATAGAACACATGCACACATGATAGGGCACATGCACACATGATAGGACACATACACATAATAGTTCAAATGAAAAAATGGTTTTTAAGGTTTCCAGCAGTTCGTCCCTTTAGCCGTTTCAATCCCGTTTTCCAACCAGTAAAAAAATTTAAAAACAAATAATGTGTAAAACAGCGCTTCACAAGGAAGCTCAGGGGAAGACAAAAAAAAGAATGATCGAAATATAGTGTAGTAAATTCTAGTAAGGAGAGGATTCTGCCGGCTTGAATTGAACTCTAAGTGCAGTGGATCGGGTAAAAGCACTGCGGATCAGTGGAAAGCCGTTTAAAGGAACGTTTTACACTATATGAAGCACTCTTCTTTTAAGCAAAATCGGACAACAATTGGAATAGGAGCACTAATTATATCTAAAGATAAGCGACTAATTTAAACGTCTATATCCAACTTCACCCTAATGGTGACCCCATAAGGCTAACTACGGTTTGGTGGATGCTGGAGTGGGTTCCACGAGTAATACAGTGATTTGCACATAAAGGTGGCTAATTACTAGAATTTAATACACTAAATTTCAATCATTGGTTTTTTTGTCTTCCCCTGAGCTTCCTTGTGAAGCGCTGTTTTACAGATTATTTTTTATTAAACATACACATGATAGGACACATACACACAATAGGACACATATATACACAATAGGACGCATATATTATAGGACACATACACACCCTCTAGGACACATACACAACCTCTAGGACACATACCCTCTAGGACACATACACACATTATAGGACATGTTCACACCCTCTAGTACACATACACACATTAAAGGACACACACACACATTAGAGGACACACACACACACACACACACACACACACACATTATAGGACAAACGTATATTATAAGACATATACACCCATTATAGGACACATACACCCATTATAGGACACATACACAGCCTCTAGACACACACACACACACCCTCTAGGACACATACACACACCCTCTAGGACACACACACGCACACCCTCAAGGACACATACACACATTATAGGAAACATACACACTCTCTCAGACACATATACTATTTCTAGGACACATACACACATTATAGAGCACATACACACATCATAGGACCCATACACACATCATAGGACACTTTAAAGGACACATACATACATTATAGGACAAACACACACCCTCTAGGACACCCGCACACACTCTAGGACACACACACCCCTCTCTAGGACACATACACACATTATAGGACAAACACACACCCTCTAGGACACCCGCACACCCTCTAGGACACACCCCCCTCTCTAGGACACATAGACACATTATAGGACACACCCACCCCTCTCTAAGACACACACACACACATTATAGGTCACACCCACATTATAGGACACATGCACACCCTCTAGGACACACACACCCCTCTCTAAGACACACACACACACACATTATAAGACACACACACACATTATAGGACACATACCCACATTATAGGATACATACACACATTATAGGACAAACACACACCCTCTAGGACACATACACACATTAAAGGACACATACACACCATAAAGGAAACATACACACACCCTCTAGGAGATACGCACACCCTCTAGTACACATCCACACATTATAGGACACATGCACACGTGATAGAACACATGCACACATGATAGGGCACATGCACACATGATAGGACACATACACATAATAGTTCAAATGAAAAAATGGTTTTTAAGGTTTCCAGCAGTTCGTCCCTTTAGCCGTTTCAATCCCGTTTTCCAACCAGTAAAAAAATTTAAAAACAAATAATGTGTAAAACAGCGCTTCACAAGGAAGCTCAGGGGAAGACAAAAAAAAGAATGATCGAAATATAGTGTAGTAAATTCTAGTAAGGAGAGGATTCTGCCGGCTTGAATTGAACTCTAAGTGCAGTGGATCGGGTAAAAGCACTGCGGATCAGTGGAAAGCCGTTTAAAGGAACGTTTTACACTATATGAAGCACTCTTCTTTTAAGCAAAATCGGACAACAATTGGAATAGGAGCACTAATTATATCTAAAGATAAGCGACTAATTTAAACGTCTATATCCAACTTCACCCTAATGGTGACCCCATAAGGCTAACTACGGTTTGGTGGATGCTGGAGTGGGTTCCACGAGTAATACAGTGATTTGCACATAAAGGTGGCTAATTACTAGAATTTAATACACTAAATTTCAATCATTGGTTTTTTTGTCTTCCCCTGAGCTTCCTTGTGAAGCGCTGTTTTACAGATTATTTTTTATTAAACATACACATGATAGGACACATACACACAATAGGACACATATATACACAATAGGACGCATATATTATAGGACACATACACACCCTCTAGGACACATACACAACCTCTAGGACACATACCCTCTAGGACACATACACACATTATAGGACACATAGACACATGATAGGACACATGATAGGACACACACACACGTTAAAGGACACATACACACATGATAGGACACAGAAACACATTATAGGACATATAGACACATGATATGACACATAGACACATGATAGGACACACACACATTAAAGGACACATGCACACGTTATAGGGCACATAAACACATGATGGGGCACATGCACACATGATGGGGCACATGCACACATGATGGGGCACATGCACACATGATGGGGCACATGCACACATGATGGGGCACATGCACACATGATGGGGCACATGCACACCCTTTAGGACACATGCACACCCTTTAGGACACATGCACACCCTTTAGGACACATGCACACCCTTTAGGACACATGCACACCTTCTAGGACACATACACACCCTCTAGAACACATACCCACATTAAAGGACACATACCCACATTATAGGTCACATACACACATTAAAGGACACATTATAGGACACATACACACATTATTGGACAAACACACACCCTCTAATACACACACACCCATCTCTAGGACATACACACATTATAGGACACATACACACATTATAGGACACATACACAAATTATTGTACAAACACACACCCTCTAATACACACACACACCCATCTCTAGGACATACACACATTATAGGACACATACACACATTATAGGACACATACACACATTATAGGACACATACACACATTATAGGACACATACACACATTATAGGACACATACACACATTATAGGACACATACACACCCTCTAATACACACACACACCCATCTCTAGGACATACACACATGATAGGGCACATACACACGTTAAAGGACACATACACACGATAGGGCACATAAACACATGATAGGGCACATACACATTATAGGAAACATGCACACATGATAGGAAACATGCACACATGATAGGAAACATGCACACATGATAGGACACATGCACACATGATAGGACACATGCACACATGATAGGACACATGCACATATGAAAGGACACATGCACACATGATAGGACACATGCACACCCTCTAGGACACATGCACATCCTCTAGGACACATACCCAGATTAAAGGACACATACCCAGATTAAAGGACACATACCCAGATTAAAGGACACATACCCACATTATAGGACACATACCCACTCTCTCAGACACATACCCACTCTCTCAGACACATACACACTCTCTCAGACACATACACACTCTCTCAGACACATACACACTCTCTCAGACACATACAGTACACACTCTCTCAGACACACTCTCTCAGACACATACACTATTTCTAGTACACATACAAACATGATAGGGGATAAATTCACCCATCACTAGACACATGCACACCCTCTATAATACATGCAAGCCCTCTAGGACACATACACACCCTCTAGGACAAATACTCTCTAGCACACACAAGATGGGGCACATACACACATTATAGGACACATATACACATTGTAGGACTCATGCAAACATTATAGGATACACACACACCCTCTTTGACACATACACACCTAGGACACACAAACACACAACCCCTCTAGGACACATACACACATTATAGGACAATTACCCTCTCGGACACAAACTATTTCTTGGACACATACACACATTATGGGACAAATACACATTATGGGATACATAAACACATTATGGGTCACATACACACATTATAGGTCACATACACACATGATAGGGCACATGATGGGGCACGTAAACACATGATAGGACATATGATGGGGCACATAAACACACGTTAGGGCACATAAACACATGATGGGGACACGTACACACCCTCTAGGATACATACCCACATTATAGGACACATACCCACATTATAGGACACATACCCACATTAACAGACACATATTCACATTATAGGATACCCACTCACCCTCTAGAACACATGCACACATAATAGGGCACATACACACATAATAGGACAGATACACATTATAGGACACACAACCACATTAAAGGACACATAACCACATTAAAGGACACATATCCACATTAAAGGACACATATCCACATTATAGGGCACATACACATATTGAAGGCTACATACACACCTTATAGGACACATACACACATTATAGGTCACATACATACATTATAGGACAAACAAACACCCTCTAAGACACACACCCCCCTCTCTAGGACACACACACACACACACACACACTAGTACACATACATACCCTCTAGGACACATACACTCCATCTAGGACACACACATACCCTCTAGGACACATACTTACATTATAGGACACATACACATATTAAAGGCTACATACACACCTTATAGGACACATACTCACATTATAGGAAACATACCCACCCTCTAGAACACATACACACATTATACACACATGCAAGGGCACATACACACATGCAAGGGCACATACACACCCTCTAGGGCACATACACACCCTCTAGGGCACATACACACCCTCTAGGGCACATACACACCCTCTAGGGCACATACACACCCTCTAGGGCACATACACACCCTCTAGGGCACATACACACCCTCTAGGGCACATACACACCCTCTAGGGCACATACACATATTAAAGGCTACATACACCTTATAGGTCACATACACACCTTAAACGACATATTATAAGACACATATTATAGGACCCACACCCCTCTCTAGGGCAGACACACCCCTCTCTAGGACAGACACACCCCTCTCTAGGACAGACACACACCCTCTAGGACACATACACACCTTCTAGGACACATACACACATTATAGGACAATTACCCTCTCTGATACAAACACTATTTCTAGGACACATACCCACATTTTAGGACACATACCCACATTATCAGACAGACACATACCCACATTATCGGACACATAGACACCCTCTAGGACAAACACATCCTCCTGGACACACACACCATATAGGACACATACACACATTATTGGACACATACACACATTAAAGGCTACATACACATTATGGGACACATACACAAATGATAGGACACATACACACATTAAAGGCTACGTACACACATTAAAGGCTACCTACACACATTATGGGATAAATACACACATTATGGGACGAATACACCCATGATAGGGCACATACACACATTATATGATACATACACACATTATATGACACACCCTCTTGGACAAGTACACACCCTCTAGGACACACAAACACACATCCCCTCTAGGACACATACACACATTATAGGACACATACACACATTATAGGACACATACCCACATTATAGGACACATACCTACATTATAGGACACATACCTACATTATAGGACACATACACACATTATAGGACACATACCCACAATATAGGACAATGCACACCCTGTAGGAAAAACACACACCCTCTAGGACAAACACACACCCTCTAGGACAAACACACACCCTCTAGGACAAACACACACCCTCTAGGACAAACACACACCCTCTAGGACAAACACACATCCTCCTGGACACATACACACATTATAGGACAAACACACACCCTCTAGGACACATACACACACCCTCTAGGACACATACACACATTATAGGACACATACACACTCTCTCAGACACATACAAACCTTTTAGGATACATACCCACATAATAGGACACATACACACATAATAGGGCACATAAACACATGAAAAGACACATACACACCCTCTAGGATACATACCCACTGTTACAGCACAAAGCTGTGAGAGGACGTGGGCATAGGGTAGGACTCACAAACAAAACTCCTTTTAGGGAATGAGCCCTTTATTTAGCATGGCAACTTCACGTAACAGGTTTTTCTCAGAGTCTAGATGGTAGCCAGCCTGCATTCATTGAGTCTGCATGAGGATAATGCCAGGGTTGGGCACTGCTACTGCTGGTCACTGGAACATGTGGGTACAGCTGTGATGGTTTACAGCTGGGCAGTCTCTGTGATCTTCCATTTGTATAAAAAGACTAACTAATTGGAATTCTTAACAGCCACCTTTGTAAGCCAGAAAGGGAACAGCCCCTGTCGTAAATGCAGAACAGGGTTTGAGTCCTTCTGCCAACCACAAAGGCAGCTTCCACAAGGGCCAATCACATGATAGGCCAGGCGTGCCATTATAAGGACCAATCCGACCATGAATTATAATGGCGCCAATCACAGATAATACTGTTTGGCCAATGGGGTGCCATTTGGTGAGCATGCCCAGTTTAGTCTGAATGTAGGATCCAGACAGTACACATCTCTTGGGGTCATCTATGTGTATTGAGTTACAGAGGGTGCTGGTTTGTTTGCCCTCACAGTAGGGGTCACTTACCAAAGAATGCAGGCCTGGCTATCCAACATCAAAAACCACATAGGGAAAGGAGCAAAGGTTATCACACACACACCATTTGTTGAAGCAGTTAGAAGCAACTAAGCCATAACATAATACTTGACATTTTTCCCTCCCGATTAAAAGTTTGTTTTATCACACCCACGTTATAGAACACTTATCCACATTATAGGACAAATACACATATTATAGGACAGACACACACACCCCTCTCTAGGACAGACACACACCCTCTAGGACACATACACTCCATCTAGGACACACACACATTATAGGACAATTACCCTCTCAGACACAAACACTATTTCTAGGACACATTCCCACATTATAGGATGTATACACACATTATAGGATGTATATACACATTATAGGATGTATATACACATTATTGGATGTATATACACATTATAGGATGCATACACACATTATAGGATGTATATACACATTATAGGATGTATATACACATTATTGGATGTATATACACATTATAGGATGCATACACACATTATAGGACACATACACACATTAAAGGCTACACATACACATTATGGGACACATACACACATTATGGGACACATACACACATTATGGGACACATACACACACGATAGGGCACATAAACACGATAGGGCACATAAACACGATAGGGCACATAAACACGATAGGGCACATAAACACGATAGGACACATACACACATGATAGGACACATACACACATTATGGGACACATACACACATTATGGGACACATACATTATATGACAGCCCTCTTGGACATGTACACACCCTCTAAGACACACAAACACACACATCCTCCTGGACACATACACACATTATAGGACAAACACACACCCTCTAGGACACATACACACACCCTCTAGGACACATACACACATTATAGGACACATACACACTCTCTCAGACACATACAAACCTTTTAGGATACATACCCACATAATAGGACACATACACACATAATAGGGCACATAAACACATGAAAAGACACATACACACCCTCTAGGATACATACCCACTGTTACAGCACAAAGCTGTGAGAGGACGTGGGCATAGGGTAGGACTCACAAACAAAACTCCTTTTAGGGAATGAGCCCTTTATTTAGCATGGCAACTTCACGTAACAGGTTTTTCTCAGAGTCTAGATGGTAGCCAGCCTGCATTCATTGAGTCTGCATGAGGATAATGCCAGGGTTGGGCACTGCTACTGCTGGTCACTGGAACATGTGGGTACAGCTGTGATGGTTTACAGCTGGGCAGTCTCTGTGATCTTCCATTTGTATAAAAAGACTAACTAATTGGAATTCTTAACAGCCACCTTTGTAAGCCAGAAAGGGAACAGCCCCTGTCGTAAATGCAGAACAGGGTTTGAGTCCTTCTGCCAACCACAAAGGCAGCTTCCACAAGGGCCAATCACATGATAGGCCAGGCGTGCCATTATAAGGACCAATCCGACCATGAATTATAATGGCGCCAATCACAGATAATACTGTTTGGCCAATGGGGTGCCATTTGGTGAGCATGCCCAGTTTAGTCTGAATGTAGGATCCAGACAGTACACATCTCTTGGGGTCATCTATGTGTATTGAGTTACAGAGGGTGCTGGTTTGTTTGCCCTCACAGTAGGGGTCACTTACCAAAGAATGCAGGCCTGGCTATCCAACATCAAAAACCACATAGGGAAAGGAGCAAAGGTTATCACACACACACCATTTGTTGAAGCAGTTAGAAGCAACTAAGCCATAACATAATACTTGACATTTTTTCCTCCCGATTAAAAGTTTGTTTTATCACACCCACGTTATAGAACACTTATCCACATTATAGGACAAATACACATATTATAGGACAGACACACACACCCCTCTCTAGGACAGACACACACCCTCTAGGACACATACACTCCATCTAGGACACACACACATTATAGGACAATTACCCTCTCAGACACAAACACTATTTCTAGGACACATTCCCACATTATAGGATGTATACACACATTATAGGATGTATATACACATTATAGGATGTATATACACATTATTGGATGTATATACACATTATAGGATGCATACACACATTATAGGATGTATATACACATTATAGGATGTATATACACATTATTGGATGTATATACACATTATAGGATGCATACACACATTATAGGACACATACACACATTAAAGGCTACATATACACATTATGGGACACATACACACATTATGGGACACATACACACATTATGGGACACATACACACACGATAGGGCACATAAACACGATAGGGCACATAAACACGATAGGGCACATAAACACGATAGGGCACATAAACACGATAGGGCACATAAACACGATAGGACACATACACACATGATAGGACACATACACACATTATGGGACACATACACACATTATGGGACACATACATTATATGACAGCCCTCTTGGACATGTACACACCCTCTAAGACACACAAACACACACCCCCTCTAGGACACACAAACACACAACCCCTCTAGGACACATACATACATTATAGGATACATACGCACATTAAAGGACACATACACACCCTCTAGGAAACATACCCACATTATAGGGCACATACACACATTATAGGACACATACACACATTATAGGACACATACCCACAATATAGGACACATACCCACAATATAGGACACACACCCACATTATCGGACACATACCCATATTATATAGACAAACACACACCCTGTAGGACACACACCCTCTATGACAAACGCACATCCTCCTGGACACACACATACACTCTAGGACACATACACACATTATAGGACACACACACCCTCTAGGACACACACACACACCCTGTAGGACACATGCACTCCATCTAGGACACACACACATTATAGGACAATTACCCTCTCAGACACAAACACGATTTCTAGGACACATACCCACATTATAGGACATATACCCACATGATAGGACACATACACTCATGATAGGGCACATAAACACATGGTAGGACACACCCTCTTGGACACATGCACACCCTCTAGGACACACAACCCCTCTAGGATACATACACACATTATAGGATACATACACACATTATAGGATACATACACACATTATAGGACACATACAAACTCTCTGATACATACACCTTCTAGGATAAATAAGCACATTAAAGGACACGTACACACCCTCTAGGACACATTCCCACTTTAAAGGACACATACACACATTATAGGACACACAAACACACCCTGTAGGACAAATATATATCCTCCTGGACACACACACACACACACACACACACACACCCTCTAGGGCACATACAAACATTATAGAACACATACACACACTCTAGGACACACACACCCCCTCTAGGACACATACACACTATCTCAGAAACATATACATATTATAGGACAATTACACACCCTCTAGGATACAAACACCAATCTAGGACACATACACACATGATAGGACACAGCCTCTTGGATACATACACCCCCTGTAGGACACACAAACACACAACCCCTCTAGGACACATACCTTCTAGGACACATACCCACATTATAGGACACATACCCACATTATAGGACACATACCCACATTATAGGACATATACCCACATTATAGGACACATACACACATTATAGGACACATACACACATTATAGGACACATACACACCCTCTAGGACAAATACACATCCTCCTGGACCCACCACCCTCTAGCACACATACACAAATTACAGAACACATACATACCCTCTAGGACACACACACCCTCCAGGCCACATACACATCCTCTAGGACACGTACTCACCATCTCAGAAACATATACATATTATAGGACAATTACACTCCCTCTAGGATACAAACACTATTTATAGGACACATACAGACATGATAGGGCACATACACACATGATAGGGCACATGCACACACGATAGGGCACATGCACACACGATAGGGCACATGCACACACGATAGGACACATATACCCACATTATAGGACGCATACACACATTATAGGACACATACACACATTATAGGACACATGCACATCCTCTAGGACACACAACCCCTCTAAGGCACATACACACATTATAGGACAATTACCCCACAAGCACTATTTCTAGGACACATACATACATTAAAGGACACATACACACATTTTGGGACACATACACACACATTAAAGGGCACATACACACATGATGGGGCACATACACACATGATGGGGCACATGCACACCCTCTAGGATACATACACACATTATAAGACACACACACACGATAGGGCACATACACACATTATGGGACACATACACACCCTATAGGTCACACAAACACACACACCCTCTAGGACACACAAACACATTATAGGACACATAAACACTCTCTCAGACACATACACACCCTCTAGGACACATACCCACATTATAATACACATACACACCCTGTAGGACAAATACACACACCCTCTAGGATAAACACACATCCTCCTGGACACACACACCCTCTAAGACACATACACACATTATAGAACACATACACACCCTCTAGGACACACACACACCCCCTCCAGGCCACATACATATCCTCTGGGACACGTACACACTATCTCAGAAACATCTACATATTATAGGACAATTACACACCCTCTTGGATACAAACACTATTTATAGGACACACACACACATGACAGGGCACATACACACATGAGAGGACATCTGCACACATGATAGGACATATGCACACATGATAGGACACATGCACACATGATAGGACACATGCACACCCTCTAGGACACATGCACACCCTCTAGGACACATGCACACCCTCTAGGACACATGCACACCCTCTAGGACACATGCACACCCTCTAGGACACATGCACACCCTCTAGGACACATGCACACCCTCTAGGACACATACACACATTATAGAACACATACACACCCTCTAGGACACATACACACATTATAGAACACATACACACCCTCTAGGACACATACACACATTATAGAACACATACACACCCTCTTGGACACATACATATTAAAGGATACATACCCACATTAAAGGACACATACACACAATAAAGGACACATACACACAATAAAGGACACATACACACAATAAAGGACACATACACACATTAAAGGCTACATACACACATTATAGGGGACACACACTTCCTGTAGGACACACACACACGCCCTCTAGGACACATACCCACATTATAGGACACATACCCACATTATAGGACACATTCCCACATTATAGGACACATACACATATTAAAGGCTACATACACACCTTATAGGTCACATACACACATTATAGGTCACAAACACACATTAAATGACACATTATAGGACAAATACACATATTATAGGACAGACACCCCTCTCTAGGACAGACACACACCCTCTAGGACACATACACTCCATCTAGGACACACACACATTATAGGACAATTACCCTCTCAGACACAAACACTATTTCTAGGACACATTCCCACATTATAGGACGCATACACACATTATAGGACATTTACACACATTATAGGACACATACACACATTATAGGATGGATACACACATTATAGGATGGATACACACATTATAGGACACACACACATAAAAGGCTATGTACACACATTATGGGACACATACACACTAGTGATGGGTGAATTTGCGCCGTTGCGCTTCGCCGAAAAATTCGCGAATTTTGCGAAATGGCGAAAAATTTGCGAAACGGCATAGGCGTCTCGTTTTTGACGCCGGCGTCCGTTTTTCCGGAAAATTTTTTTGCCGTCTGCGAATTTTTTCCGCGAATTTTCGCGGCCGTTTTGCGAATTTATTCGCTGGCGGCGAATCGCGCAAATTCGCGCCTGGCAAATAAATTCGCCCATCACTAATACACAGATTATGGGACACATACACACATTATGGGACACACACAGACATTATGGGACACACACACACATTATGGGACAGATACACACACGATAGGGCACATAAACACGATAGGACACATAAACACATGATAGGACACATACACACATGATAGGACACATACACACATGATAGGACACATACACACATGATAGGACACATACACAAATGATAGGACACATACACACATTATGGGACACATACATTATATGACAACCCTCTTGGACATGTACACACCCTCTAAGAAACACAAACACACACCCCCTCTAGGACACACAAACACACAACCCCTCTAGGAAACATATATACATTATAGGATACATACGCACATTAAAGGACACATACACACCCTCTAGGAAACATACCCACATTATAGGACACATACACACATTATAGGACACACACACATATTATAGGACACATACACACATTATAGGACACATACCCACAATATAGGACACATACCCACAATATAGGACACACGCCCACATTATCGGACAAATACCCGTATTATAGGACAAACACACACCCTGTAGGACAAACACACCCTCTATGACAAACGCACATCCTCCTGGACACACACACACTCTAGGACACATACACACATTATAGGACACACACACACTCCATCTAGGACACACACACATTATAGGACAATTACCCTCTCATACACAAACACGATTTCTAGGACACATACCCACATTATAGGACATATACCCACATGATAGGACACATACACACATGATAGGGCACATAAATACATGATAGGACACATACACACGATAGGACACATACACAAATTATTGGACACATACACACATTATAGGACACACCCTCTTGGACACATGCACACCCTCTAGGACACACAAACACACAACCCCTCTAGGATACATACACACATTATAGGACACATACAAACTCTCTTATACATACACACCTTCTAGGATACATAAGCACATTAAAGGACACATACACACCCTCTAGGACACATTCCCACTTTAAAGGACACATACACACATTATAGAACACACAAACACACCCTGTAGGATAAATACATATCCTCCTGGACACACACACACACACACCCACCCTCTAGGGCACATACACACATTATAGAACACATACACACCCTCTAGGACACACACACACCCTCTAGGACACATACACACTATCTCAGAAACATATACATATTATAGGACAATTACACACCCTCTAGGATACAAACATGATTTCTAGGATACATACACACATGATAGGACACAGCCTCTTGGATACATACACCCCCTGTAGGACACACAAACACACAACCCCTCTAGGACACATACCTTCTAGGACACATACCCACATTATAGGACACATACCCACATTATAGGACACATACACACCCTCTAGGACAAATACACATCCTCCTGGACCCACCACCCTCTAGGACACATACACAAATTATAGAACACATACACACCCTCTAGGACACACACACCCTCCAGGCCACATACACATCCTCTAGGACACGTACACACCATCTCAGAAACATATACATATTATACGACATTACACTCCCTCTAGGATACAAACACTATTTATAGGACACATACACACATGATAGGGCACATGCACACACGATAGGGCACATGCACACACGATAGGGCACATGCACACACGATAGGGCACATGCACACACGATAGGGCACATGCACACACGATAGGGCACATGCACACACGATAGGGCACATGCACACACGATAGGGCACATATACACACATTATAGGACACACAACCCCTCTAAGACACATACACACATTATAGGACAATTACCCTCTCGGACACAAGCACTATTTCTAGGATACATACATACATTGAAGGACACATACACACATTTTGGGACACATGCACACATTAAAGGGCACATGCACACATGCACACCCTCTAGGATACATACACACATTATAAGACACATACACACGATAGGGCACATACACACATTATGGGACACATACACACATTATGGGACACATACACACATTATGGGACAGACCCTCTTGGACACATACACACCCTATAGGCCTCACAAACACACACACACACCCTCTAGGACACACAAACACATTATATGACACACAAACACTCTCTCAGACACATACACACCTTCTAGGACACATACCCACATTATAATACACATACACACCCTGTAGGACAAATACACACACCCTCTAGGATAAACACACATCCTCCTGGACACACACACCCTCTAAGACACATACACACATTATAGAACACATACACACCCTCTAGGACACACACACACACCCTCCAGACCACATACACATCCTCTGGGACACGTACACACTATCTCAGAAACATCTACTTATTATAGGACAACTACACACCCTCTAGGATACAAACTATTTATAGGACACATACACATATGACAGGGCACATACACACATGATAGGACATATGCACACATGATAGGACATATGCACACATGATAGGACATATGCACACATGATAGGACACATACACACATTATAGGACACATACACACCCTCTAGGACACATACACACATTATAGAACACATACACACCCTCTACGACACATACACACATTATAGAACACATACACACCCTCTTGGACACATACACACATTAAAGGCTACATACAGACATTATAGGACACGCACACTTCCTGTAGGACACACACGCCCTCTATGACACACACATGCCCTCTAGGACACACACACACCCTCTAGGATACATACACACATTATAGGACACATACACACCCTCTTGGACACATACATATTAAAGGATACATACCCACATTAAAGGACACATACCCACATTATAGGATACATACACATTAAAGGCTATATACACACATTATAGGACACATACACACATTATAGGACACATACACTCCCTCTAGGACACGCACACTCTCTTTAGGACACGCACACACCCTCTAAGACACATACACACTCTCTCAAAAACATATACATTTTATAGGACAATTACACACCCTCTAGGTCAGGATATAAACATTCTAGGACACATACACACATGATAGGACACATACACACATGATAGGACACATACACACTTGATAGGACACAGACACACAATAGGACATAGACACACACAATAGGACACAGACACACACAATAGGACACAGACACACACGATAGGACACAGACACACACGATAGGACACTGACACACATGATAGGACACTGACACACATGATAGGACACTGACACACATGATAGGACACTGACACACATGATAGGACACTGACACACTTGATAGGACACTGACACACTTGATAGGACACTGACACACTTGATAGGACACAGACACACAATAGGACACTGACACACATGATAGGACACTGACACACATGATAGGACACTGACACACATGATAGGACACTGACACACATGATAGGACACTGACACACATGATAGGACACACTTGAACTGGATAATGGGCATATCTATCAATTGGTATAATTGAATTAATTAATTAAAGGGATCTGACTTGCGTCAGAAGGATATCAATGTTGATTAGGATTGAGAAATCTCCCCTTAATTAATTATACCATGTTCTAAAGGGTAAATCAATTGAGCTAAAACATTCCACTTCTTTTTTTTATAAAACCTGGAGAAATACATCTACTGTTTAACAACAAGGTGATGCGTTTTTAGAATCAAGAAATTATTTTTCTAAAAAGTGCTTAATAACTCAAAACCTTAAAGGTTATAAAGTGTGAGTGCACTGATCGAGGCCCAGCCCGCAGACGGTGTTTAATATTCAGGCTCTTACACAATTTAAAGTGACTTGTGCTCAATTACTGAATTAATTTTTTTCAGGCTGTCTAATTCCCTAATAAAAGGTCACCTTTTTAATGATATTAGACAGCCTGAATTTTTTTTAATTCACACCCTCTAGGACACAAACACACACACACATTATAGAACGCACACACACATTATAGAACGCACACACACATTATAGAACGCACACACTTTATAGAACGCACACACACATTATAGAACGCACACACACATTATAGAATGCACACACACACATTATAGAATGCACACACACACATTATAGAATGCACACACACACATTATAGAATGCACACACACATTATAGAACGCACACACACACTAAAGGACACACACGCACATAAATGGACACACACTTTATAGGACACACACTTTATAGGACACACACACATTTCAGGACACACACACACCCCCTCTGGGACACATACACACCCTCTGGGACACGTACACACATTATTGGACATGTACACACCTTCCATGACACGTACATACATCCTAGGACACAAATACACATTATAGGATATTAAAACACATTAAAGTACACATACCCACCCTCTAGGACAAATATTCACATTATAGGACACATACACACCCTCTAGGACACATACACATCCTGTAGGATACATACACACACACACCATTTAACGCATACACACCCTCTAGTACACATAAACATCCTGTAGGACATATACACACCCTCTAGAATAAATACACACACTGTAGGACACATACGCACCCACTAGGACACATACACTAATTGTAGGTCACATACACACATTATAGTACACATACACACATTATAGGACACATACACACCCTCTATGCCAAATACACACAATGTATGACAAATACATACATTGTATGATAAATACACACCCTCTAGCGCACATACACACCCTCTAGAAGACACACATTTTAGGACACATACACACCCTCTAGAACAAACACACACATTATAAGACATACAAATACATTTTTGGACACATACCAGTGTTAATTAGGGATGGATTTATCTTTATAATGAATAGATAACAATGTGGTCAACATGTTCCCTGGCCCTGTGGTATACCAATATTTCTCTTGTCTAGCGTTTCGGCGGCACCGCCATCATAGTTTTGGGGATGGGCTATTGAGATGGGCTCCATCCAGTGCCATCCGCCTCAGCAAATCTCTAAAGAATGCTGTGTGTGTCACTTGCTTCACATACACACCTTAACAGATTGTTAGCAGCCCTAGGTGAGTTATACACTCTCTCTCTCTCTTGTACCCACAGATTCAGAGATTATTGTCAACAGAGTCAGTGGGTCCCTTATTCCCTGCCTAATTCCCTAATTTTTGAGCACTTCTGCTGGATCTTGCCAACCGGGTTCTATCCCGGCAATTTTCCAACCTAATGCCACCCTGCAATCCAGCTGAACGACCGCTACGGCTAGTCAATTGAGCTCAGATTCTGAACTGGTGCGAGCACTATCTCTAAAGCTGGCAGGACTCCAGAACCTCGGCAGGATACAAGAGACCTTAGACAAGGTGCAGGAGCACCTGTCCGGGCCCCCCCTGATGCGGGCGTGCAGCCTCCCATAACTAAATGTCCACATTCCTCACCACCTGAATCTATTGAGGAGCAAGAGGAGGGGTCAGGGGAAGAAGACCAGCTACTTTCAGGGGAAGATTCTGACCCCCTAGATCTCAAAGAGAAGTTGAGTCTTATTCAGACTGTGCTTCAGACCTTACATTTAGAAGACACCATGGCTACTCCTGAGCCAAGCAAGAATATATTCAAGAGGCAGAAAAAGACTTCCTCAGTCTTTCCAGCCTATGAACAGCTGGAAGACATTATTAAGGCCTCTGGTCCGTAAGGTTCAACTTTCAAAGTGATTCACTCAGACTTACCCCTTTCCACAAGAATGTACAGACCTTTGGTCCTCACCTCCTAAAGTTGACCCACCATTGTCATGTTTATCTTCTCAGCAGCAGGAGGGGCTCTACAACCCATCTTCTCCACAGCCTGGGTTTCAAGGGCTATGGAGATCTGGATAGAACAAGTAGCACAGCTCATTGGTTCTGAGGATGCCTCTACATATTTTTTTCTGTCCCAGATTGCAGACGCAAACACCTACATCTGTGATGCAGCTCTAGATGCAGCCAAACTTATTGCTAGAGCCTCGGCTCAATCCAATGCAGCCAGGCACTTTCTATGGCTCAAGACACGGTCAGCAAACATCACATCTAAGAGATCGCTCGTCAGTCTCCCATTCGGAGGAAAACCGCTTTTTGAGGCAGAGCGTGAAAAGATTATCTCCCAGGCAACTGGGGGCAAGAGCACCTTGCTACCACAGAATCGGCCCAAACATCCAGTGTTTAAGAGGAGGCCATTTCTCCGGCCCTTTCGTCAGGGTCAAGGCCAGAGGCAGAGGCCACAGATGGAAAAACATCAGTCAGCCAACCAATCCAGATATCAGTCTAAGCAGGGTTCCAGTTGGTCTTGAACAAGAAATTACAACAAACCCTCTCAGGACAAGTCTATCTTCGCATGAAGGGGTGCCCACCACCGAGGGCATCCTCTTAGGTGGCCGTCTAAGGAACTTTCGGGAGGTGTGGGAACAAAGTCCAGGACCCCTAGTGTCACAGGGTTACCTCATCTAATTTATACAAATCCCACCACAGAGCTTCTTTGTGTCACGCCTACCATCAAAGGAGCCAAAGTGCTCCACATATCACAGAATTCTTCACGATCTCTCAATATCAGGAGTCATAAAGCAGGTCCCTCCTCAAGACAGAGGTTGAGGATTTTATTCCAACCTGTTCATTGTGCCCAAGAAGGATGGCTCGTACCGTCCAGTGCTAGACCTAAAAGCAGTAAATAAGTATGTTCAAAAGCAACATTTCAAGATGGAATCCGTACAATCGGTACTATTATCCATAGAAAAAGGGAAAAGTTTATGGCAGTGATAGACATCAAGGAGGCATACCTTCACGTACCAATACATCCCCACCACTACAGATTCCTTTGTTTTTTTGCCGCAGGAGGGCATTGGCAGTTTGTGGTGCTTCTGTTCGGGCTCTCCTTCGTTCCACAAGTGTTCATAAAGGTGATGGCAGCAGCCCTGACAGACCTGAGACTCAGGGGTGTGGGGGTCATACCATACTTAGACGACCTCCTAATCAAGACTCTCATTCACTAACCACAACCCACCTTCACATGGTAATAGAGACGCTAACTCAGCTAGGATGGCTGATCAACCACCAAAAGTCAGTACTTACCATCACAGAGGACAGAATATCTAGGTCTGACACTGGACACATCCAGGGGAAAAGCCTTTCTTCCCCAACCAAGATAACCTCCTTCCGCACTCGGTTAATGACCATTCAGAAGGAGAGTTACATTCCCTTACGGGTCGCTATGAGATCTTTGGGAACGATGATAGCGTTGTTTCCTGCAGTACCATATGCTCCACACAAGACCACTATAAAGACTAATCCTAAAGCATCAGAGAAGGATTCACAGAGAACTGGACCACAGGATTCTGGTGACGGGTCCAGTCAGGCTTCAATGACTTAGTGTCAGCGGTTATAGCCACCAAGATCGGGAAAGCTCTTCCCCAACCATTTGTGGACGGTAGTAATGACAGACGCCAGTCTACAAGGCTGGGGAGGGGTCCTGGAAAGGCTCAAAATTCAGGGCAGATGGTGTGCAGCAGAAAAGTCTCTTCCCATCAACATCCTAGAACTAAGGGTGATTTGGCTCTCCCTGTCCCACTGGACAAATAACCTGAGGGATTGCCAGTAAGAGTAGAATCGGACAACATGATGGCTGTAGCCTACATAAATCACCAGGGAGGCACAAGAAGCCAAGCTGCCCTCGCAGAAGTGCAAAGGATCCTTCTATGGGCAGAGAGGAATGCACCGGCCATCTCAGCAGTACACATCCCAGAAGTAGACAACTGGGTAGCAGACTTCCTCAGTCGAGAGACAGTAGATCAGAGAGAATGGAGCTTGCATCCAGAAGTATTTCAGGAAATAGATCCACCTCCGGTATGCCCCATCGTGCCACTGATGGCATCACGCTACAACAACAAGCTGCCAAGCTTTATGGCAAGAAACCCATAAAAGCCCCATTCGCAGTAGCAGTAGATGGGCTAGTAGCGCCATGGCCATTTCACAGAGTTTGTGTTTCCATCTCTGGCCTTACTTCCAAGGGTCATTAGAAGAATAAAAGAACAGGGAGTAGAGGCAATTCTGATAGCTCCATTCTGGCCGTGCAGGCCCTGGTTTGCAGAACTCATGAGGCTAGCAGAAGACGTTCCATTCCGACTCCCACTCAGGGGAAACCTGTTATCACAGGGACCGGTATTCCACCTCAATTCTCTATGGCTGGATTTAACGGCATGGCTCTTGAGGCCCTGATACTTTCCAGATCTGGAGTTCCCACGGAACTAATGAAAGCCAGGAAGCCAGTATCAGCGCGTATTTACCACAGAGTCCGGAAAACCTTCATATCCTGGTGTGAGAACAACACCAGGGATCCACAGGTCCTACACAAAGGAAACATAATGCTTTTTCTACAGGAAGGGCTGAACAAGGGCCTGGCCCTTGGTTCTTCAAAGGTTCAGGTGTCGGCCCTCTCCATCCTTTTTCAACAGCAGCTGGCAGTACAACCTAACATCAAGACATTCCTACAGGGTGCCCTTAGACTGGCGCCTCCATACCGTTATCCAGTTTCTCCATGGGATTTTAATCTGGTGCTATCCGCAATGTAAGATCAGCTATTTGAGCCTCTTGAAGAGATTCCATTACAAACCTTAACAGTCAAGGTAGCTTTTCTCTTATCAGCTATCACGTCCGCTTGACGAGTTTCAGAACTGGCAGCATTGTCATGTAAACCCCCTTTCACATTATTCCGTGAGGTTAAGGTGGTACTACGACCAACGCCGGATTTCCTTCTTAAAGTGGTATCGGAATTCCACCTCAATCAGGATATGGTTGTTCTATCTTTTTGCCCACATCCTAAGACATCAGCAGAGAGAAAGCTTCACACTCTGGATTTGTTTCGCACTCTGCAGGCATACATATCTGCGACTCTGCAGGCATACATATCTGCGACTAAGAGCATAAGGAGAGTGGATAACCTGTTCATCATACCTGAGGGACCTAGAAAGGGCCTCAGGGCATTAAAGGCTACAATCTCAAGATGGATAAGGACAGCCATCATCAGGGCATACGCAGCTAAGAGTAGACCTCCACCATCCGGAATCAAAGCTCACTCAACTAGATCCCTCAGCCATCAAGCTTCCGCTGAACAGGTTTGCAGGGCAGCAGTGTGGTCCTCGGTACACACTTTCTCCAAATTCTACAAGGTACATACCTTTGCATCAGCAGAAGCAAGCTTTGGAAGAAAGGTGCTTCAGGCAGTTGTTGACTGAGCACAAGGGGTCTTAAGTCCCGCCCTCATGGGTGGCTTTGGGACATCCCCATGGTGCCTGTGTCCCCCAATCTAGGCAAGAGAAAAATAGATTTTTATACCTACCGTTAGGGATGGGCGAATTTTACCTGTTTCACTTCGCCAA
Source organism: Xenopus laevis (assembly GCF_017654675.1). Taxonomy (NCBI): domain Eukaryota; kingdom Metazoa; phylum Chordata; class Amphibia; order Anura; family Pipidae; genus Xenopus; species Xenopus laevis. The sequence continues at coordinate 37,568,602 of NC_054387.1, forward strand.
AAATTCACCGCCGGCGAAATGTCGTCGACACCCATTAAAGTCTATGGGCGTCAAAAAATTTGTCGCGCAGCGAAGTTTTTTTGACACGTGTCTTTTTATTTTGACGCACAACGCCATACAAGTCTATGGGTGTCGTTTTTTTTAACAAAACAAGGCGAAAAAATTCGCCCATCCCTACTTACCGTTAAATCCTTTTCGCTTGTCCTACATTGGGGGATACAGGCCTTCCCTCCCTGTAAATCCAAGTTGTTAAGTTTTTATTGTTGTTAAAGCTAATTATAAATAGTTCAAGAGGGTGAGGTTCTCCTCATTTTGCAAGTTGGTTCTAGTAGGGTGGTCCTTTCTTCCTTCTTCGGCCCCAAAACTGAGGGTTCAGGAAGTAGGCAGGGGATAGAGCCCAGTGCAGGAGAAGGAGCTTCTTAACTGTTTAGTGTCCATCCTCCAGCAACAGGATCTTCATCCCCATGGTGCCTGTGTTCCCCAATGTAGGACAAGAGAAAAGGATTTAACGGTAAGTATAAAAATCTATTTTTAACTATTTACAAAGAGGGGTTGTCAGTGAAGTACAGGCCTCTGAAACGTTTGATCTTTGTACTCTGCACCACTAAAATATTGGAGGTATTTTGGGTACACCGCATCTAATTGGATAAGCGCATGTTCTTTTTTCTCCATTTTTGGTTATCTCTCACGTTGAGTCACGTGACCAAAGGTAGCGTCGTCAAGGAAGTGTTTAAAGTTTGCACCAAACCAAAGTGTATTGACTCCACATTCTCTAGCCAGAAGAAGTTATAACTGTTTGGGGCGTTCCCAATGGTGCAGTTCTAGAGGGGAATGTGAGGCCTGTGGAGGGGATTTGGTTTGTTCTCCTGTAAGGCTTAAACAGATGCTTATTTTACTTTTGGGTTTTTGGAAAGTCCGATGCCCCCTTCTTCACAGAACACGCAGCTACGGCAGAGAAAAGGAATGCAGCTGACAGCAGCAAGGAACGCTAGCTTCTTATTGACCTGCTGCTTCCCCAGTAAGTTTCTGTAAAAATATTTTACTTAGTCAAATGTGCATCACAATGGGAATCTGGGGGTATTTTACTTGGAATTTCCACTTTAACATTTTGCTGTGCTCTTCTGGGGTATTATACATGAAACTGCCATGTTGTCATTTTCACATGAGTTCTGGGGGTAGTGTACATGAAATAGATACGATGGAGCCGGTATGGGCCGAAAGAGGGCATGCCTGCAAGGTAAAGGGGGGAAAGAAAGGCAGGAAGTACAGTTTAGGAAGAGGTAATGGGAAAGTACAGGCTAGTGGGCTGGGGGTTATTTATATATATAGAAAATGTGGACGAGGGTACTTTGTTTTCCTAACTAGAGGCAGCACACAGGAGAAGCAAGCCCACCCTACCCTCCCATGTTTTTTCAAGGCTACATGAAGGTTTATGGTAAGTATGCAAGGAGTAGTTTACGGGGGAGACGTTTAAAGTAGAATGGGGAACAGAAGGGTGTGGTTTATTATCACAGCATTTGGCGGTGGTCCTGGGAGAAAACAGAGTTAAAGGAGGAACTATTATGAGTTATGGAAAAAAGGAGGAATACTGGATAACTGGTCAGCTCGGGCATGGGGTCCCTTGGTGGCAAAAAAAAGTTAAAGTACCATTGAGTCGGTGTAGTGCGGCTGAAACAAAATTCAAGAGGGGTGCAGTGGTACAGAAGTACAATACACAGGACAGTAATCCCAGGACCATCTGCCCAAGGGAATCAGGACAGGTTAAAATAGTTTGGGTTACGAAATATGTAATGTTATGGATGTTCAAAATTGCATATCTGTTGTAAATGATTAATAATTATTACTGATGTTGAATGTTTGAGCAAACAATTAATAAAGAAGCTGCGGCCATTATTATCCAACAGAGAAAACTGGTGTTGTCTTCTTTTGAGGAGGAGATTCTGGGGGCAAGGTCGCAGCACTGAGTGAGGTGATCGGTAAGTAAAGGGTCCCCCTTCTCCCCCAAAAAAGTCTCTCCTCTCCAGACCTTTGACAGTCATATCTTTGTGCCAACCTGCTATGAGTTTTGGGGGTATTATTGCCACTACATTCATTAATCCATTCACTGAGGGTGCATTTGTAAAATGGGGAGTGGTTAGTGTCTTGTAAAGTGGGTGTGGTCTAAACATTTCTAATTATAGTTTAACTACACCTTTAAGCTGCCTAATTCTGTTGTTAAAGTAACTGCACAAAGTGTCCCTTCCCTGTTTTAAAAAGGAAATTTCCAATGCAGGCAGTCTGTTGTAAAATAGATTTGCAATTTTTTTTTTTTTGTGTCTTCCTCTGCAATAACTGCACATCTCTTCATTGGCCGTGTCTCTGTCTCTGCAACTATAACCTCACTTGCCCTTAAAATAAGAATAAAATGAATTGTTCCTCACTAGGCAGCATGTCATTGGTGTGTGAGACACTGGGTGAGTGTTTGCCAGTGTTCTAGAATTATATGAACATTCTAAATCTGAATTCCAGCACAGAATGAACCTGTCCTGGTAACCTGCGACCTTCAGATTTCTCTTTAATCTATATACTGTATACTCTTATCAATGCTGTGGATGTTCCTACACTGTTGTTTTTTAGTTATTAAAATGGCAATAAAAATGATTGAAAAATGATGTTCCTCTAGGCAAGAAATGTCAACTTGAGAGCAGTCAATGATGATTCAGAAGAATGTCCTCAGATCTGCACTACTGTCATTCATCGCACGTGGGGCTCGTGTAACATTGTTGGAAATGCTACTACTGGCTAAACTATAGGGAGTGTATAGATTTATAAGCATGGTTCTACTGTACCTTGTATATAGTCTTATTCAATGGTAACCACAGAAAAGCTGATGGTGGATTGCTCACCTGACACAACCAAACTCTCATTGGACAGAAATGAATATTTTATGCACACTGCGGCTCATTAGGGTTTAGGCTTAACCTCTCCTGCCTCTTCAGTCACATTTCTGATTGCTGTGCTTTGGATTATCACTTGATACCTTGAATATGGTTAGCCAATACGTATTTTTACCAACTTGATGCATTAAAGGAGAATAATGTTAAAATTCACATCAAAAATTAGGCACCCCCAGCACGGTCAGCCTGGGCCGGCCTGACACTGGGAAAAGATCCGGCTGGCCCAGACTTGCTGCCCCACAAAGACTGTGGCATTTGCACATGTGTGCGGTGCTTCTTTCACATATGTGCATGTCGGGGATGGGAATTGGAGGTCAGGAGGGGGCCCCAGTTACTGCCAGCAGGGCCCTTCCTTTTGCAGCCCCAGTGGGCCTCCAAGTTTCCAGTCCGACTCTGACCCCTAGTGCTTCTAAAAGCTTACCTGATATCCCGGCCACGTCACAAAGGTTATGCATAAAGTTACATCAAACTTTTGCAATTAGTATAACTTTTCCATTTGCCTAGAAACGTAAGCAAATGTTGTATTAAGCAAAAGACAATGCATAGACACTTAACAGGAGCAGGCACTGAACTCTGGAATATTTAAGGTAAATTCCAGTGCCCCAATGACCCTGGCCGACTTATTTGCACATTATTTCAACTGTTTATATGAACCCCCAATGTAACAACTGAATTAGCAAATCAATTAGTTTACTATTTAAATGAACTAATACTGACCGGTTAGAGGGCACCACTGCCAGATTATCATAACAGCACATAACTTCCATAGGAAGCAATGACCAAACAAGGGCAGGAAGGACTGTGGGGTTGAATTAAGGGCAATTTCCACAAACCCCTAATGAACTGACTGACTAAGTAGCTCATTACTTAAACTGTTTACTTATTACAGAGTAACACCAGCTTTATATATTGGAATCTATTTACTCCTACATGATCTTTTCAGCAGAATATTGGGCTCCTCAGCAAAATCTTAGGGCCTCAACATATGCAATTTATGTAACGCATGGAAAAACTTTTATTTGTATAGAAATGTAACATATGTAGGTTTGGCCCATCTGTTGCTGTGTCAGACTGGGAAAAAGTAGGGAGGGATAATTAAATCCTGCTTCACCTCTTCCTCTCTTGTTTCCTGAGGACTTCCACCTAGATCCAAAGGGAAGGAAAATGCTGCATTTCATAGGCCACTCCTGCTATTTCTCATCCTGCAGGTTCTAGGGACACTTACCTCTCTACTTACAGACATCCACATGGCTGCTTGTCCCTCCAATGAATAAAGATATTGGTAGCAGCTGCCTCCTTTCCTTTTGCAAAATAGGCAGTTTATTTACTAACTGGGTCACATGTATTGGTACTGCAACGGCAGGGGCACTTCACCAATGAGGCGACTTTGGCCTCAGGCGGCAGCACCCCACTAGGTACCAGGGGAGGCAAAAATGCTGCTCCTGGTACTTTAAGAGCAAAATTTCTGGTTTTCAAACCGGAAATTCAGCTCTTCTAGCGCAGAGAGTACAGTTAGGCTCTCAGCGCTAGTGCACTGGCCCTCCTCTGCTGCCCTGCTGGATCCCCCGGACCTCCTCAGGCGCAAAAAGGTTAGCGCACGGGGGAGGGGGGCCGGCAGCAACTGCTGCTGCCTCAGGCGGCGGAGGGGCCAGGATCACCCTGCGCAATGGACCCTTGAGGTTATATCAACAGCAAGAGATTGCATTTGCAACATATTTTCCCTGTATAGCGGGGGTGCATCTGCTTTGCTGGACTGCGAGGCCAGAAGAAGGGCTATGCAATCAAGGCACATACTTTGGGTGCAGTTGATTTGGGAGGGGGGTGCATTGACGGGAAAGGGAGTGAGCGAATGGATGAGATGGGAGATCAAGAAGGCTGTGGCGGTGCAGACTGAGTGCTGGTGAATACAGTTATCTTGTTCATAGTTTTCCATCTTCCAGTGTAACATGAATTTCTATAAGGACCCTTTCCCCATACGCTGTTGTTTTTGACTCACAGGTGTGGCATTTGATTTGTTCAGTGTATATATCCATCTATCGTACATATACAATAATAATAATGTGTTACTCCACAATAGATCCTTAAAGTGAACGAGAGGGTATCCATTCAGCTTTTATCCATTAACCATACCCTCCCCAGATTTGTGCAACTCACCCTGGGAGTAGTAAAGCCTCCTCTCTCCTATGGATTACTTCCAGATTCTCAAAAGGCTCGAGTGCCTTACAGCCCCAGAATCTACCAAAATAAAAGATGTTCTTACAATTTTTACAGTATAAATACTAGAGGCTAATTTGTTTTTGAAAAACAAGATACAAGCTCTTTGTTTAAAGAATGACACTGTCTTTTCCCAGTCACCCTCCATTTGAACTGATAGTCACATCTTTCTCTTCCAAGTTAATGAGTCCCCCTCTCTTTCCCCTGCCCAAACCCCTATTCTTCACATATATATTTGCCTCCATCTATTGTAATTATACGTTTTCATCTCTAGCCACCTCGTGATGCATTTCTTCCAGCAACAAACCAATATCTGCCATTCAGTCCCTTCCCTGTTTCCTGCACTATTTTCTCTTGCTGCCAGCAAGTGCTTTCCTTCTCCTTAGTCAATTGGTTCTGCTCCAAACTAACAAACATTGTATGGTGCAGCACAATGGGAATCCATCAAACTGTTGATGGATTCCATTCTGAGCATAATTCTACTCCATTCTATTCTACTCCACAAGTTTGGGGATAAAGGTAACAAAAAGAGGAGGAGCTTTGGACAGTCTGGCAGTTAGAGAAATTGGCAAGTTAGAGCAGAAAGCACACTATTTGCTCCCTAACAATGCTGCTTTCCCTCCTCCTACCCCAAGTGTAAGAGAGGGATAAGGACAGAAGTTTGGAGAGTGTGGGGCAGTGAGTATAGGGAATGTAGTCTGTGCTAGGGACAGGACCAGGCATTCAAGAGACAGCTTGTAACTATTGTAGATTAGAAACTTGGGGAAGGACAGAACATGTAAACAATTTATATATACAGTATTAGTGATGTGTGGGTCGAGAAAAACCTCAACCCGCACCCAACCCTAATCTGCTGCTCCTCCACCCACACCCAACCTTACCCTGGCGTGAGTCTGACTTTATAAATCTGTGCCCTGCTGTGATGTCACTGAAAGGGGCTGGGTCAAGCGGGTGAAATTCTATAAAAGGGACACACTAGTGTCAAAAGCCAGAACAGGAAGGTCACAAGTGGGGGTGTCGGGTCACTATAGGTGTCAGGTCTGGCCCGCCCATCACTAATAATATATATATTTAAAATTTATAGCGTAAGACAATGGCTTTGTAAGTGTTGCTGTCTTGGGTGAGTCTGATTCCAATCTCCATCATACACAAAGGATAAGTGATCTAGCCCACTGCATTAAATGTTATACAGTATAATAAGGCAATGGCGTCACTAGTAAGTGCTTGCCTATCTGCAGGTCTTGAGTTTGATTCCCATTCTTTAAGGTCTGTGTAAGCATGTTACTACTTTTATAAATATGCGTAGAATGTTCAACAGAGGTTTTGCTGTTTCCTTGCACTGTACAAACAGTTGAGTTATCTCTTTTAAGGTTGGAGTTTAGTATTTTAGCACTATTTGCATGGGGTTCCCTGCACACATATATAACTCTTTCTATATAGATATGTAATATATAATGTTAATCTCTTCAATTAATCTGAGGGGGTAATTCACTCCTTGTGCATCCAACTGGGGTCAATATTGAACTTGGGTCCTTAGCAATGCAAGGCAGCAGCCCTAACAATCACGCAATTGTGTCTCTGCCTGTGCTTTGCTTATTTTATACAGACATCTAGTGTTTAACTTGCTTAAACAGAGCTTGAAAAGATTATGCAGCTTTTTGAAATCAGAATCAAATTCAGGACACAGGGGTTGTAATACAATGACATTTACCTCTAACACCATTACATTACTTCCCATCTTCTGTCATTATTTTCTCTCTCTCTCTCTCTATATATATTAGATCAAAATAATGTTAACAAAGTGCTGAGGAGGGAATCGAACTCCTGGACACAAAAGCTGAAAAGCTGAAAGGCAGAGTGGCTAACCACCAATCCATCACTCTCACTTGCATCTCTGTTACCTCAGCAGCTCCCCTTTCTATCAGGCAGCTGGTGAACTTGTTGCTGTATTCATTCTGAAAACCAGTCAGTACAGGCTAGGAGTGAGGCTTGAGTTCTGTGGTGGATCAGGGCTTAGAGCGCCAGTGTTAGAATGCTGGGGTCTGGAGTTCAATTCCCGTGTTGGCATGGTTTGAATGCATGTTTTATGTTCTAAATGAACTCGTTGATACTCTATAGATAAAGGATTACACCTAAAACCTGCGCAGCTGGGTGGCGCATTGGATAGCGCTGCTGCGTAGTAGTCATTGAGTTCTGAGTTCAATTCCAGTCTGAGCACTATCTGCAAGTTGCTTAAAGTTGTGCGTTCCATGGGTTGGCAGTGATTGTTCCAAAAAACAATAACAGCTGGATTGCTGTGTGTGATGCGGTGCCTCAATCAGGTAGCATGACTTGGATTCCGATCTGAGCCCTCTACCTGCCAGGAGTTTGCATGTTTCCGTGTGTGTGTGGGTGGGCTCCGGCCCACCCTCCAAAACATGCTTTCTAATTGGCCCCGCCCCCCTCATTTGGGAAAAAAAAACATTGCAGATCATGCTCAGGTAGAATTGAACTCAGAACCCAGGGCTGCAGTTAGGGCCTTATACACTGGCCCTGACATGAGCATGGGCAATACTAAAGACAACTAACCCTGACACGAGCCTGGGCAATACTAAAGACAACAAACCCTGACATGAGCCTGGGCAATACTAAAGACAACAAACCCTGACACGAGCATGGGCAATACTAAACACAACAAACCTGACACGAGCATGGCAATACTAAAGACAACAAACCCTGACACGAGCATGGGCAATCCTAAAGGCAACTAACCCCTAAGAAGAAAGAAAGAATTTTTTTTTTTTTTTAAGAAAGAATTTTTTTTTTTTTTTTTTTTTAAGAAGAAATTTTTTTTTTTGAAAAAGATTCTTAAGAAAGAAAGATTCTTAAGAAAGAAAGATTCTTTCTTAAGAATCTTTTTGAAAGATTCTTTCTTTCTTAAGAATCTTTTTGAAAGATTCTAAGAATCTTTTTGAAAGATTTCTTAAGAAAGAAAGAATCTTAAGAATCTTTTTTGAAAGATTCTTAAGAATCTTTTTTCTAGATTTTAAGAAAGAAAGATTCTTAAGAATCTTTTTGAAAGATTCTTAAGAAAGATTCTTAAGAATCTAGAAAAAAAGATTCTTAGAATCTTTCAAAAAGATTCTTAAGAATCTTTCTTAAGAATCTAGAAAAAGATTCTTAAGAATCTTTTTTCTAGATTCTTAAGAAAGATTCTTAAGAATCTTTTTTCTAGATTCTTAAGAATCTTTCTTAAGAATCTAGAAAAAAGATTCTTAAGAATCTTTCAAAAAGATTCTTAAGAATCTTTCAAAAGATTCTTAAGAATCTTTCTTTCTTAAGAATCTTTCAAAAAGATTCTTAAGAATCTTTCTTTCATAAGAATCTAGAAAAAAGATTCTTAAGAATCTTTCAAAAAAGATTCTTAAGAAAGAAAGAATCTTTTTCTAGATTCTAAGAAAGAATCTTTCTTTCTTAAGAATCGTTTTCGAAAAAAAAGAAAATTCTTAAAAAAAAATCTTTCTTAAAAAAAAAAAAAATTCTTTCTTTCTTCTTAGGGGTTAGTTGCCTATAGGATTGCCCAAGCTCATGTCAGGGTTTGTTGTCTTTTTTATTGCCCAAGCTCATGTCAGGGTTTGTTGTCTTTAGTATTGCCCATGCTCGTGTCAGGGTTTGTTGTCTTTAGTATTGCCCATGCTCATGTCAGGGCCAGGTGTATAAGGCCCTAACTGCAGCCCTGGGTTCTGAGTTCAATTCTAACCTGAGCATGATCTGCAATGTTTTTTTTTCTCAAATGAGGGGGGCGGGGCCAATTAGAAAGCATGTTTTTGGAGGGTGGGCCGGAGCCCACCCACACACACACGGAGAACATGCAAACTCCTGGCAGGTAGAGTGCTCAGATCGGAATCCAAGTCCTGCTACCTGATTGAGGCACCGCATCACACACAGCATCCAGCTGTTATTGTTTTTGGAACAATCACTGCCAACCCATGGAACGCACAACTTTAAGCAACTTGCAGATAGTGCTCAGACTGGAATTGAACTCAGAACTCAATGACTACTACGCAGCAGCGCTATCCAATGCGCCACCCGGCTGCGCAGGTTTTAGGTGTAATCCTTTATCTATAGTGTATCAACGAGTTCATTTAGAACATAAAACATGCATTCAAACCATGCCAACACGGGAATTGAACTCCAGACCCCAGCATTCTAACACTGGCGCTCTAAGCCCTGATCCACCACAGAACTCAAGCCTCACTCCTAGCCTGTACTGACTGGTTTTCAGAATGAATACAGCAACAAGTTCACCAGCTGCCTGATAGAAAGGGGAGCTGCTGAAGTAACAGAGATGGAAGTGAGAGTGATGGCTTGGTGGTTAGCACTCCTGCCTTTTAGCTTTTCAGCTTTTGTGTCCAGAGTTCGATCCCCTCCTCAGCACTTTGTTAACATTATTTGATCTAATATATAATATATATATATATATATATAGATATATCTATAGATATATATATATATATATAGATAGATAGATAGATATATATAGATATAGATATATGTATATATATATATATAATAATAATGACAGAAGATGGAGCAATGTAATGGTGTAGAGGTAAATGTCATTGTATTACAACCCCTGTGTCCTGAATTTTTTTCTGACGTCAAAAAAGCTGCTTATTTTATACAGACATCTAGTGTTAATTTGCTTAAACAGAGCTTGAAAAAGATTATGCAAAGCACAGGCAGAGACACAATGGCGTGATTGTTAGGGCTGCTGCCTTGCATTACCAAAGGCCCAAGTTCAATACTAACCTCCTTTGGATGCCAGGAGTGAATTACCCCACAGATTAATTAAAGAGCTTTACTATAGATTTGTAATATATATATATATATATAATTGAAGAGATTAAGCATTATACACGTGTGCAGAGTATCCACATACAAATAATACTAAAATCCTCACTCCAATGAGTGCTGAGGTTGGAATTACACCAAGGACTCAAAAACAGCAAGTCATTGTGTCACTCCACCTTTGATGAACATTCAAAACATATTTATATAGATAGAGAAAACATGTTTAGACAGACCTTTACACAATGGGAATAACATTCAGAAGCCAAGACCTGCAAGATAGCAGCACATACTAGTGACCCATTGCCTTATTATATACATTTACTGCTTTAATGCAGTGTCTAAATCTAGGCCATTTATGCTATGTATATAGTGAAGATTGGAATCAATGACTCAGTAAGTGTTGCAGTCTTGGGCGAGTTATTTGAAATGTGTGTGTGTTTAACATACTGTATGAATACTCATTTAGTATTGGTCCATGCTTTGGGGAATACCGTGTGTTGCCGCAAGCCCACATTCCATACATCTTTACATTTGGTATATCAATCTCAGTATACCAAATTTACACTATATAAATATTGTTTCTGTTAATGTGCTGTAGGTGTTGCACTCTGGTCTATCGTCAGAGTCATGAACTGGCGGTTATCTCCTTGCACCCCGGCATCTTCTGCACGAGTGGCTGCATTGTTTGCATCCAGACCCTTGATACTGTATGTTTACAATTTAGACTTTCAAAGTAGCAGTGACAACACCCAGCTCTCCCTAATCATGAGTAGGCACCTGTGGTCCCCCATTTATGTTATGTGTACACTTATAATGCATCTGTGAACCTGGTGCGACCTGCCATTCCCTACCTATGCATTAACTGCCATTGTTTTAGCTAGCACCACATTTTGATATGCTATCTTAAGTTACACTGCTCTGATGTGATTACTACATAGTTAGATCAGATTGAAGAAAGCCCAAAGTCCATCAAGTCCAACCCCACCCCTAAATGAAACCCAGCATCCAAACACACACACACACACACTCTGACCCCACCACACACTAACATAAACCAAAATCTATATTAATTGTAGATTCTTTTGTATCACAATAGCTTTTGATATTGTCTGTCCAAGAAGAAATCATCCAAGCCACTTTTAAAGGCATTAACTGAATCAGCCATCACAACCTCACTGTCCTGACTGTGAAGAACCCCCTAAGTTGCTTCAAATGAAAGTTCTTTTCTTCTAGTCTAAAGGGGAGGCCTCTGGTACAGTGGTCCACTTTATGGGAAAAAAGGTCCCCTGCTATTTGTCTATAATGTCCTCTAATGTACTTGTAAAGTGTAATCAGGTCCCCTTACAAGTTTTCCAGAGAAAACAACCCCAACCTTGGCAGGCTTTCCTCATAGATCAATTCTTCCATTGTTTGCAGCATTTTGGTTGTATATCTCTGCTCTTTCTCCAGCTCATTAATAACCTTAAGGACGGGGGTCCAAAACTGCACCACCTGCTCCAGGTGACACCTTACCAGGGACCTGTAAAAATGCAGAATTATGTTTTCATCTCTAGAGTTTATGACTTTTTTTTTATAGAAGAAAGTACTTTATTTGCTTGAGTAGCCACAGAATAACACTGCCCAGCTTTAGATAACATCTACAAAAAACTCTAGACCCTTCTCAGTTAAGGCCACCCCCAACACACTGCCATTTTGTGTATAACTGGTATGTATATTATTTTTGCCAAAGTGCATAACCTGCATTTATCAATATTGAACCTCATTTTCCAGTTTGCTGCCCAGTTTTCCAATTTTGACCACTCTGCAAAGTGGCAGCATCCTGCATGGAACCTATAGTTCTGCAGAGCCCTGCAATATTCCACTAACACTGATCCAATCAGAAAATGTTCTATTTACCTTCCCTCTTTGTAATCTATCTTTTAGCCAGTTCTCTACCCAAGTACAAACACAGTTATGGGCTCCATTATCCAGAAACCCAGTTATCCAGAAAGCCCCAAATTATGGGAAGGCCATCTCCCATATCTAGTATAAGTAAATCTAAAAACAACTGGTGGTTGCTGAGTTTTTAGATTTACTTATACTAGATATACCATGACCTGGATGAATGAAAATCTTCATAGTCATATTGCCATCTCCCATAGTCTCCATTTTAAGCAAATATTTCAAATTTTTAATAATGATTTCCTTTTTCAATGTAAAAATAAAAATAGTACCTTGTACCTGATATAAACTAAGATATAATTAATCCTTATTGGAAGCAAATCAATCCTACTGGGTTTATTTAAGGTTTATATGATTTTTTAAGCAGATAAAGTATGGAGATCCAAATTAAGGAAAGAGCCCTTGATCTGGAATTACCCCATAGGCCTGAGCATTCTGGATAACAGGTCCCATACAAATTAAGGAAGAGCCTTGATCTGGAATACCCCATAGGCCCTGAGCATTCTGGATAACAGGTCGCATACCTGTACTATGTTCCCAGGCCAACATTCTTAATTTAACCAATACAGCTTCTGTGTGGCAGTGTAATCAATGCTTTCACACAGTCTAAGTAGATCAATCCACTGCCATCCCAGCATCAAGGTTCTCTGCTCATCTTCTCATAATAGAAATGAAATATTCTGAGCAACTATCTTTTAGCATAAACCATGCTGGCAATAAACTCATAGCATTTATTAATATTTGTTTTTATCTCAGTATTTTCACTTATGTTTATTGATTTTTGACACGCATTTCACTGAAGGGAGGGGTTAAGTTTGGTGATCTTTCCCTCATGAGAAACCAACAGAAATTGTGGATCAAACTGGTTTGATCGAAAAAAGTGGTCACACACCCACACTTTTTGTCCTTATACTTGGAACAGGAGGAAGAAAAACAGCAATTACTAGTTTGTGCTTTTCTGCTCTAAACTTGCCAAATTTCTCTATTTGCCCCTCTCCCTCCTCTTAAAACACAGGACATCCTGGGACCACCTACCTCTCGCCTTAAAGGGGCTTGTTCACCTTTAAGTTAACATGTATGTTATAGAAATGGTAAATGCTAAGCAACCTTTCATTAACCTTAATTTTTTCTTTTTTTTACAGTTTTTAATTTAAATTCGTTTGCCATTTTTTTGATTTTATTGATTTTTTCTTCTTGAGACTCCTTTTTAAAAGGGCTTTCAAATTGGGTCAATAACCCAATCTAATGCTCTGTAAGGCTACAAAGGTAACAGTTTATGCTACTTTTCATTACTTTTTTTTTTATTTTTTAAACTTTTATTTCTGTTCAGGCCTCTCCTATTCATATTCCAGTCTCTTATCATCAATGCATGGTTTTGCTAGTAATTTGTTTATTTTCCCTAGCTAAACTCTTAACCCATTTTTCTAGATAATGTTTTTATTTTTATTTCTGGCTACATTGTTGCGCCATTTATCTTTATTGTATCATCCTTGAGAGGCAATTGACAGAAGGGGAAGCAACGCGGTGTTTTCCCTTACTGCAATTCACAATATTGCTGGTAGGGAAGGAATTCAAGAGGAACTAGTCCACCCACAAAAGAGGAGATTTTAGCATGAGGGACTTGTCTACTGATCCATTACCCCTTTAAAGTGCAGTGTTTAGTATGAAATAGAGAAAAACACGAGTGCAGTGGGGGCCCAGGTTTCCAGGGTTGGTTTGCTTTGGCCGTTTCTCTGTTCCATTCTTCATGCCGAGGTGTGAATCCAGGATAGTAGCTGGGAATCAGTGTGGGTTTAATTGGCCATTTCATCTGCGTAAACGTTATCAGCTGACAATCACGAAGAGCAAAGGCCTATAAAAACACAACAATCCTTTTAACCCCCATTTCATAGAACTAGATCTCATTCTTTTCTAATCCACTTTGTTTTTCCTTTCTAATTCATCTTTGATGAAGGACAGAGTCAATCAGGGCAATAATACAGGACAAATATAGCACTTAATAACACAGTATTAAAGTGGCAGAGATATCAAGTTATCATGATGAAATATGTTCAGAATTGGTGACATTCATGTGCTGACTGAAGAAGAATACCCCTTTCACCAAGTCGTTCACCTTTGTCACTCTAGTATCAGTAAATTTAGTGGCGTGCTACAACATAAATACAACAGAATTAAAATGTACTATACACAACAAATGTGGGGTTAACAAGATAAGTCCCAGGAGAAATCTTTCAGAAGAAATGGGATACAACATAGGCTCTAAAAGTATCCAATGTAATAACCATCCAATTCTCTCTGTTTAAGGAAAGGAAAGCGAGTTATTTCACTTGGGGGTGCCAAAATTATGCACCCCAATTATTGTATAACTTACCTCACACCCTGGGCCTGCGGGGTCTTCCAGAGAGCACATGGAGCAATCGGCTTCTGGCTTTCTTCGCACTGGGTGTGCCATGCGCAGTAGTGCCAAAGTTTAGCCATTTGGCCATAGCATTTAGCCATAGTCGGCCATTTTGTTTCTACTGCGCCGCCCCATGGAAATTTGAAGAAATAGGCCAATTGCTTTGTGGGCTCGCTGGAAGAACCCCTGTAGGGTGCAGTTTTCATCCTGATCTGTGCAGCGGCCGCAGGGTGGTGGGGAGGTAGTATATATTCACATGGGGGTGCTTAACTTTTGCCACCCCCAGATTAAATATGCCTTTCCTTCTCCTTTTTAAGGAGTAATTCTCTATCCCCAACTGACCCCTAGGGGTCTTGCTTCCTATCAGATATGAATCATTTTATTGGAGATTTTGAAGTTATGCATATAGCCTTGTTTCTGGAATCCAGCTTCTGAAAAACAACAACATGTACTGAATTTGGGGGTGGGGGTTTAAAACCAAAAGACCCCCCAAAAACCATATATTTTTGGAACCACAAGTACACATTCAACCGAACCAAATTGGGTAACGCATTGTCTTTCTACTACATAGTTAGCATGCCTTCCCAAAATTGCTCGTTGCTAGAGACTGGGGAATGAACAAGGGACCGAGCAAGTGGCTTTAAAGCCATTCCTCTGCTGCATTCTGAAGTACATGCAGATCATAGAAATTACAATCTGTGGCACTTAAAGGAGGGATTGTCCGCTTACGTTCATCTCTCTGTTTGGTCCCTCTGTCCCATCCATAGTGTCAATCCCGTCTCCCTTCCTGTCGATCTGTTCTCTGCAGATGGCTTAACATGTTTATCATCACAACCGTTTCCGCGAAGGTCAAAAGGCACAAGTTTTACCTCAATTTTCTCTGTTCATTCTCATGCGAGGTTGTGAACCGGATAGTAGCTGGGGAATCCAAGGTGTGGGTTTAAATTGGCCATTTTCATCTGTGTAAACTTTTCCTGACAACATGAAGAAATGCAAAGGCCTAATAAGCAACACAAAGAATCCTTCACCCATTTCATTATGACTAGATCTATTTCTTTTTCTAATCAATTTGTTTTTCTAATTCCAATCTTTAGATGAGGAGCAGAGTTACCTACACCAGCAGGACAATATAGAACTTATAAACACAGTATTAAAGTGGAGGCGTCAAGTATATCCAGTGATGAGGTATGTTCGGAATGGTGACATTCCATGTGCTGATGAAGAAGAATGCCCCTTTCACTAGT
This sequence comes from Xenopus laevis, assembly GCF_017654675.1. Lineage (NCBI taxonomy): Eukaryota > Metazoa > Chordata > Amphibia > Anura > Pipidae > Xenopus > Xenopus laevis. The sequence goes on from NC_054387.1 coordinate 37,584,168, forward strand.
CGTTCACCTTTGTCACTCTAGTATCAGTAATTTAGTGCGTGCTACACTCAAATACAAAAAACACAACAATAAATACAACAAAAGAATTCAATGTACATACACAACAAATGTGGGGTTTATAAGGGTTATAAGATAAGTCCCAGGAAAATCTTTTCAGAAGAAAATGGGATACCCTCATAGGCTCTAAAGTATCCAATGTATAACCCATTCCAATTCGCATCTGTTTAAACGGACAAGGAAAGGGAGTTCTTTTACTTGGGGGTGCCAAAAGTTAGCACCCCAAATTTATTATATATTACTTACCTCACACCCTGGCCCTGCCGGGTTCTTTCTTCCAGAAGCAACCATGGATGATCGGCTTTGCGGGCTTACTTCGCAACGGGTGTGGCATGCGCAGTAGAAGCCCAAACTTTAGAAAAGCAGTCGGCCATTTTGTTCAACTGTGCCTGCCCCAAACGAATTTGAAGAACTTAGGGCAATTTGCTTTGTGGGGCTCGTGGAAGAACCCCTGACTGGTGCAGTTTCTCTGATAATGTGGCAACGGCCCAGGGTGTGAGTAGTTATTAGAGATGTCCGGCAAACTGTTCGCCGGCGACTTGTTTTGCTGCGAACCAGCGGTGTTCGCGCTCGCCGGACGTTCGCAGAACGTCGCGCAATACGTTCGCCATTTTGGGTTCGACATTGTTGGCGGCTTTTTTTTGCCCTCTCACCCCAGACCAGCAGGTACATGGCAGCCAATTAAAGGAAGCTCTCCCTGGACGCACCTCCCCTTCCCTATAAAACCGAAGCCCTGCACGTTTTTTCACTCTGGCTGTGTGTGCTGAAGAGATAGTGTAGGGAGAGAGCTGCTGCCTGTTAGTGATTTCAGGGACAGTTGAAGTTTTGCTGGCTAAAGTAATGCGTTTTGGATACTGCTCTGTTTATTGGAGGGACAAGAAGTTCTGCAGGGGTTTTGAGGGACCTTTAAAAGCTTAGGTAGCTTTGGCTGGCTAGTAATCTACCCTTCTACTGCAGTGGCCTCTGTATGTAGCGCAGTGGCAGCTGTCCTGCTTCTGATCTCATCTGCTTGACTGCTGCAATAACAGTAGTCCTTGTAAGGACGCTTTTATTTATTTTTTTTGTTGTTTTTACTACCTACTACTACTAACTATACTAGCTATACAGAGCCCAGTGCTAATTAGTCCATAGCAGTGTGGGGAGTGGGACTGGTGTGCTTAATCTGCTGCTTCCTAGTTAGTTCAGCAGGACCAACTTTAATTTTTTTTTTAATATTCATTTTTTTTTTATTTTACTTTTTTTTATTTTACTACTGCTGTAGTAGTGTATAAGTTGACTCTTTTAGGCATTATTGCCCTGTAGGCATTATTTGCAGCACTGTTTTCTCAAACCCGCCATCATAGCTGTGTGACCTTGTTCACTATTCTGTCTAAAATATCCTAATAATTACCCGTCTCCAGAAAAACCCGGAGTGACTTTTTTCAAGCAGCCTTCATATATTTTACGTAATCCGTATCCACGCTGTAGTAGTGTAAATACGTTGACCTTGGTAGGCATTATTGCACACTGTTTTCTTCAACGCCGCATCTAGCTGTGTGACCTTTTGGTTCACATTCTGTCTAAATATCCATAATATTAACCGTCTCCAGAAAAACACTCGGACAGTGATTTTTTTCAAGCAGCATTCATATATTTTAACGTAATCCCGTATCCACCAACCGCTGTAGTAGTGTATACGTTGACCTTGTAGGCTTATTTGCACACTGTTTTCTTCAACCCGCCATCTAGCTGTTGTGAGCTTGTTGCACATTTTGTCTAAATATTGATAAATATATCGTCTCTAGAAAAACCCTTTGAGTTAACTTTTTTTCAAGCAGCATTCATATATTTTTACGTAATCCGTATCCACCGCTGTAGTAGGACACATACACAAATTATAGAACACATACTCAACCCCCCTAGACTTCCACCACCCTCCCTCCACACTCCCCAGTCCCTCCTGTGCTCCTTCACCCCTGTCACTGATGAGGAAGTCTCAAAGCTTCTGGCCTCTTCTCACCTTACCACCTGCCCGCTTGATCCAATTCCCTCAAAACTTCTCCGCAATACCAATCCTTGTCTAATCAAAGCCTTAACTCACCTATTTAATCTTTCCCTCTCAACTGGACTGTTTCCTTCTCAACTAAAACATGCTCTTGTCACCCCCATTCTGAAAAAACCCTCTCTTGATCCCTCCAATCTTGACAACCTCCGACCTATCTCTCTGCTACCTTTCATCTCTAAACTACTTGAGCGCCTAGTCTACAACCGACTTACCTCATTCCTCTCTGACAATAACCTGCTGGACCCCCTACAATCTGGTTTTAAGCCACAACACTCCACGGAAACTGCCCTGACTCGACTGACTAATGACCTTTTAACCGCTAACGCCAACAATCACTTCTCACTACTAATACTGCTTGATCTCTCTCAGCCGCATTTGACACTGTAGATCACCCTCTCCTCCTCCAGTCCCTCCAGTCACTTGGCCTTCGTGACACAGCCCTGTCCTGGTTCTCTTCTTACATCACCAATCGTTCCTTCAGTGTCTCCTACAATGGAGTAGCATCTTCTCCCCTACCTCTTTCTGTTGGAGTTCCCCAAGGCTCTGTCCTGGGACCATTACTATTCTCCCTCTCTATACTTCCTCCCTTGGCAAATTAATAAATTCTATGGTTTCCACTACCACCTCTATGCTGACGATACTCAGATCTATCTCTCATCTCCTGATCTCAACCCAGAACTCCTAACTCGCGTCTCCTCCTGCCTGTCCGCTATCTCTACCTGGATGTCACAACGCTACCTTAAATTAAACCTCTCTAAAACTGAAATGGTTCTCTTTCCTCCAACTAACACCAGTAGCATCCCCGAAGTATCCATCATAGTTAACAATTCCACTATCACCCCCTCTCCCCAGGCCCGGTGCCTTGGGTTATCCTAGATTCTGCCCTGTCATTCACTCCTCATATCCAGTCACTTATTAAATCTTGTCACTTCCACCTAAGGAACATATCCAAAATACGATCATTTATCACCCAAGACGCTGCCAAAATTCTTATTCACTCTCTCATCATATCGCGTCTAGACTACTGTAACTCTCTTTTAATTGGCCTCCCCCTCCAGAGACTGTCACCTCTCCAGTCCATAATGAACACTGCTGCGAGGCTCATACACCTCAGCAACCGCTCCTCCTCTGCCTCGCCATTCTGTCAATCCCTGCACTGGCTTCCATTACCTTTCAGAATCAAATTCAAATTAATGACACTGACTTTCAAAGCACTTCATAACTCTGCCCCACCCTACATCTCTGAACTCATCTCTATATACTCACCCACTCGCTTACTACGCTCCTCTACTGACCTGCTACTCAACTCTTCTCTCATTACCTCTTCACATGCTCGCATTCAAGACTTTGCAAGGGCTGCACCCCTCCTCTGGAACGCTCTCCCACGTCTGTCCGACTTCTCCCAACCTTTCTACTTTCAAGAAATCTCTGAAAACGCACTTCTTTCGAGAAGCCTACCCTCACTCTGCTTAACTACCAAACGCAATACCACATTTCTCACCCACTTAATTCGATCTTGCCCACTCCCACACCTTGTGTATTACTCCCTTCCCTTTAGACTGTATGCCTATGCATAGGCCTTCCTCACCTTTTGTACCTGTATTGATTATGATGTTTGTTACTCCATATATTCTATGTATGTAATTCATGTGATGTAGTTGTATAATCACATTTACTTTACAGTGCTATGCAATATGTTAGCGCTATATAAATACATGTTAATAAATAATAAATAAATAGGACAAACACACACCCTCCAGGCCACATACTGTACACATCCTCTAGGACACGTACACACCATCTCAGAAACATATACATATTATACGACATTACACTCCCTCTAGGATACAAACACTATTTATAGGACACATACACACATGATAGGGCACATACACACACGCTAGGGCACATGCACACACGATAGGGCACATGCACACACGATAGGCACATGCACATGCACACACACGACACTAGGGCACATGCACACACGATAGGGCACATGCACACACGATAGGGCACATGCACACACGATAGGGCACATGCACACACGAGAGGGCACATATACACACATTATAGGACACATGCACATCCTCTAGGACACACAACCCCTCTAAGACACATACACACATTATAGGACAATTACCCACTCGGACACAAGCACTATTTCTAGGATACATACATACATTGAAGGACACATACACACATTTTGGGACACATGCACACATTAAAGGGCACATGCACACATGCACACCCTCTAGGATACATACACACATTATAAGACACATACACACGATAGGGCACATACACACATTATGGGACACATACACACATCATGGGACAGACCCTCTTGGACACATACACACCCTATAGGCCTCACAAACACACACACACCCTCTAGGACACACAAACACATTATATGACACACAAACACTCTCTCAGACACATACACACCTTCTAGGACACATACCCACATTATAATACACATACACACCCTGTAGGACAAATACACACACCCTCTAGATAAACACACATCCTCCTGGACACACACACCCTCTAAGACACATACACACATTATAGAACACATACACACCCTCTAGGACACACACACACACCCTCCAGACCACATACACATCCTCTGGGACACGTACACACTATCTCAGAAACATCTACTTATTATAGGACAACTACACACCCTCTAGGATACAAACTATTTATAGGACACATACACATATGACAGGGCACATACACACATGATAGGACATATGCACACATGATAGGACATATGCACACATGATAGGACATATGCACACATGATAGGACATATGCACACATGATAGGACACATACACACATATAGGACACATACACACCCTCTAGGACCACATACACACATTATAGAACACATACACACCCTCTACGACACATACACACATTATAGAACACATAACACACCTCTTGGACACATACACACATTAAAGGCTACATACAGACATTATAGGACACGCACACTTCCTGTAGGACACCACACACGCCCTCTAGACACACACATGCCCTCTAGGACACACACACGCCCTCTAGGACACATACACACATTATAGGACACATACACACCCTCTTGGACACATACAAATTAAAGGATACATACCCACATTAAAGGACACATACCCACATTATAGGATACATACACATTAAAGGCTATATACACACATTATAGGACACATACACACATTATAGGACACATACACTCCCTCTAGGACACGCACACTCTCTTTAGGACACGCACACACCCTCTAAGACACATACACACTCTCTCAAAAACATATACATTTTATAGGACAATTACACACCCTCTAGGTCAGGATATAAACACTTTCTAGACACATACACACATGATTACACACACATAGGACACATACACACTTGATAGGACACAGACACACAATCACAGACACACAATAGGACACACATAGACACCACACACAACACAATAGACACGATAGACACAGACACACACATAGGACACAGACACACACGAAGGACACAGACACACACGATAGACACACGACACACACATAGACACACACGAAGACACAGACACAGACACACACGATAGGACACAGACACACACACACGACACGACGTAGGACACAGACACAGACACACTTGACATAGACACAGACACACTTGATAGGACACAGACACACATTGATAGGACACAGACACACTTGATAGGACACAGACACACTTGATAGGACACAGACACACTTGATAGGACACAGACACACTTGATAGGACACAGACACACAATAGGACACTGACACACATGATAGGACACACTTGAACTGGATAATGGGCATATCTATCAATTGGTATAATTGAATTAATTAATTAAAGGGATCTGACTTCCGTCAGAAGGATATCAATGTTGATTAGGATTGAGAAATCTCCCCTTAATTAATTATACCATGTTCTAAAGGTAAATCAATTGAGCTAAAACATTCCACTTCTTTTTTATAAAACCTGGAGAAATACATCTACTGTTTAACAACAAGGTGATGCGTTTTTAGAATCAAGAAATTATTTTTCTAAAAAGTGCTTAATAACTCAAAACCTTAAATATAAAGTGTGAGTGCACTGATCGAGGCCCAGCCCGCAGACGGTGTTAAATTCAGGCTCTTACACAATTTAAAGTGACTTGTGCTCAATTACTGAATTAATTTTTTTCAGGCTGTCTAATTCCCTAATAAAAGGTCACCTTTTTAATGATATTAGACAGCCTGAATTTTTTTTAATTCACACCCTCTAGGACACAAACACACACACACATTATAGAACGCACACACACATTATAGAACGCACACACACATTATAGAACGCACACACTTTATAGAACGCACACACACATTATAGAACGCACACACACGAATGCACACACACACATTATAGAATGCACACAACACACACATTATAGAATGCACACACACACATTATAGAATGCACACACACATTATAGAACGCACACACACACTAAAGGACACACACGCACATAAATGGACACACACTTTATAGGACACACACTTATAGGACACACACACATTTCAGGACACACACACACCCCCTCTGGGACACATACACACCCTCTGGGACACGTACACACATTATTGGACATGTACACACCTTCCATGACACGTACATACATCCTAGGACACAAATACACATTATAGGATATTAAAACACATTAAAGTACACATACCCACCCTCTAGGACAAATATTCACATTATATAGACACATACACACACCCTCTAGGACACATACACATCCTGTAGGATACATACACACACACACCATTTAACGCATACACACCCTCTAGTACACATAAACATCCTGTAGACATATACACACCCTCTAGAATAAATACACCCACTGTAGGACACATACACACCCACTAGGACACATACACTAATTGTAGGTCACATACACACATATAGTACACATACACACATTATAGGACACATACACACCCTCTATGCCAAATACACACAATGTATGACAAATATATACATTGTATGATAAATACACACCCTCTAGCGCACATACACACCCTCTAGGAGACACACATTTTAGGACACATACACACCCTCTAGAACAAACACACACATTATAAGACACACAAATACATTTTTGGACACATACCAGTGTTAATTAGGGATGGATTTATCTTTATAATGAATAGATAACAATGTGGTCAACATGTTCCCTGGCCCTGTGGTATACCAATATTTCTCTTGTCTAGCGTTTCGGGGCACCGCCATCATAGTTTTGGGGATGGGCTATTGAGATGGGCTCCATCCAGTGCCATCCGCCTCAGCAAATCTCTAAAGAATGCTGTGTGTGTCACTTGCTTCACATACACACCTTAACAGATTGTTAGCAGCCCTAGGTGAGTTATTACACTCTCTCTCTCTTGTACCCACAGATTCAGAGATTATTGTCAACAGAGTCAGTGGGTCCCTTATTCCCTGCCTAATTCCCTAATTTTTGAGCACTTCTGCTGGATCTTGCCAACCGGGTTTCTATTCCCGCAATTTTCCAACCTAATGCCACCCTGCAATCCAGCTGAACGACCGCTACGGCTAGTCAATTGAGCTCAGATTCTGAACTGGTGCGAGCACTATCTCTAAAGCTGGCAGGACTCCAGAACCTCGGCAGGATACAAGAGACCTTAGACAAGGTGCAGGAGCACCTGTCCGGGCCCCCCCTGATGCGGGCATGCAGCCTCCCATAACTAAATGTCCACATTCCTCACCACCTGAATCTATTGAGGAGCAAGAGGAGGGGTCAGGGGAAGAAGACCAGCTACTTTCAGGGGAAGATTCTGACCCCCTAGATCTCAAAGAGAAGTTGAGTCTTATTCAGACTGTGCTTCAGACCTTACATTTAGAAGACACCATGGCTACTCCTGAGCCAAGCAAGAATATATTCAAGAGGCAGAAAAAGACTTCCTCAGTCTTTCCAGCCTATGAACAGCTGGAAGACATTATTAAGGCCTCTGGTCCCTTAAGTTCAACTTTCAAAGTGATTCACTCAGACTTACCCCTTTCCACAAGAATGTACAGACCTTTGGTCCTCACCTCCTAAAGTTGACCCACCATTGTCATGTTTATCTTCTCAGCAGCAGGAGGGGCTCTACAACCCATCTTCTCCACAGCCTGGTTTCAAGGGCTATGGAGATCTGGATAGAACAAGTAGCACAGCTCATTGGTTCTGAAGATCCCTCTACATATTTTTTTCTGTCCCAGATTGGCAGACGCAAACACCTACATCTGTGATGCAGCTCTAGATGCAGCCAAACTTATTGCTAGAGCCTCGGCTCAATCCAATGCAGCCAGGCACTTTCTATGGCTCAAGACACGGTCAGCAAACATCACATCTAAGAGATCGCTCGTCAGTCTCCCATTCGGAGGAAAACCGCTTTTTGAGGCAGAGCTTGAAAAGATTATCTCCCAGGCAACTGGGGCAAGAGCACCTTGCTACCACAGAATCGGCCCAAACATCCAGTGTTTAAGAGGAGGCCATTCTCTGGCCCTTTCGTCAGGGTCAAGGCCAGAGGCAGAGGCCACAGATGGGAAAACATCAGTCAGCCAACCAATCCAGATATCAGTCTAAGCAGGGTTCCAGTTGGTCTGAACAAGAAATAACAACAAACCCTCTCAGGACAAGTCTACCTTCGCATGAAGGGGTGCACACCGCCGAGGGCATCCTCTAGGTGGCCGTCTAAGGAACTTTCGGGAGGCGGTGGGAACAAAGTCCAGGACCCCTAGTGTCACAGGGTTACCTCATCTAATTTATACAAATCCCACCACAGAGCTTCTTTGTGTCACGCTACCATCAAAGGAGCCAAAGTGCTCCGCATATCACAGAATTCTTCACGATCTCCAATATCAGGAGTCATAAAGCAGGTCCCTCCTCAAGACAGAGGTTGAGGATTTTATTTCCAACTGTTCATTGTGCCCAAGAAGGATGGCTCGTACCGTCCAGTGCTAGACCTAAAAGCAGTAAATAAGTATGTTCAAAAGCAACATTTCAAGATGGAATCCGTACAATCGGTACTATTATCCATAGAAAAAGGGAAAAAGTTTTATGGCAGTGATAGACATCAAGGAGGCATACCTTTACGTACCAATACATCCCCACCACTACAGATTCCTTTTTTTGCTGCAGGAGGCATTGGCAGTTTGTGTGCTTCTGTTCGGGCTCTCCTTCGTTCCACAAGCGTTCATAAAGGTGATGGCAGCAGCCCTGACAGACCTGAGACTCAGGGTGTGGGGTCATACCATTACTTAGACGACCTCCTAATCAAGACTCTCATTCACTAACCACAACCCACCTTCACATGGTAATAGAGACGCTTAACTCAGCTAGGATGGCTGATCAACCACCAAAAGTCAGTACTTACCATCACAGAGGACAGAATATCTAGGTCTGACACTGACACATCCAGGGGAAAAGCCTTTCTTCCCCAACCAAATAAAACTCCTTCCGCACCGGTTAATGACCATTCAGAAGGAGAGTACATTCCCTTACGGGTCGCTATGAGATCTTTTGGGAACGATGATAGCGTTGTTTCCTGCAGTACCATATGCTTCTCCACACAAGACCACTATAAAGACTAATCCTAAAGCATCAGAGAAGGATTCGCAGAGAACTGGACCACAGGATTCTGGTGACGGGTCCAGTCAGGCTTCAATGACTTGGTGGCTATAACCGCTGACACTAAGATCGGGAAAGCTCTTCCCCAACCATTTGTGGACAGTAGTAATGACAGACGCCAGTCTACAAGGCTGGGGAGGGGTCCTGGAAAGGCTCAAAATCAGGGCAGATGGTGTGCAGCAGAAAAGTCTCTTCCCATCAACATCCTAGAACTAAGGGTGATTTGGCTCTCCCTGTCCCACTGGACAAATAACCTGAGGATGCCAGTAAGAGTACAATAGGACAACATGATGGCTGTAGCCTACATAAATCACCAGGGAGGCCACAAGAAGCCAAGCTGCCCTCGCAGAAGTGCAAAGGATCCTTCTATGGGCAGAGAGGAATGCACCAGCCATCTCAGCGGTACACATCCCAGAAGTAGACAAACTGGGTAGCAGACTTCCTCAGTCGAGAGACAGTAGATCAGGGAGAATGGAGCTTGCATCCAGAAGTATTTCAGGAAATAGATCCACCTCCGGTATGCCCCATCGTGCCACTGATGGCATCACGCTACAACAACAAGCTGCCAAGCTTTATGGCAAGAAACCCATAAAAGCCCCATTCGCAGAGCAGTAGATGGGCTAGTACGCCATGGCCATTCACAGAGTTTGTGTTTCCATCTCTGCCTTACTTCCAAGGGTCATTAGAAGAATAAAAGAACAGGGAGTAGAGGCAATTCTGATAGCTCCATTCTGCCGTGCAGGCCCTGGTTTGCAGAACTCATGAGGCTAGCAGAAGACGTTCCATTCCGACTCCCACTCAGGGAAAACCTGTTATCACAGGACCGGTATTCCACCTCAATTCTCTATGGCTGGATTTAACGGCATGGCTCTTGAGGCCCTGATACTTTCCAGATCTGGAGTTCCCACGGAACTAATGAAAGCAGGAAGCCAGTATCAGCGCGTATTTACCACAGAGTCCGAAAACCTTCATATCCTGGTGTGAGAAACAACACCAGGGATCCACAGGTCCTACACACAAGGAGAAAACATAATGCCTTTTTCTACAGGAAGGGCTGAACAAGGGCCTGGCCCTTGCGTTCTTCAAAGGTTCAGGTGTCGGCCCTCTTCCATCCTTTTTCAACAGCAGCTGGCAGTACAACCTAACATCAAAGACATTCCTACAGGGTGCCCTTAGAACTGGCGCCTCCATACCGTCATCAGTTTCTCCATGGGATTTTAAATCTGGTGCTATCCGCAATGTAAGATCAGCTATTTGAGCCTCTTGAAGAGATTCCATTACAAACCTTAACAGTCAAGGTAGCTTTTCTCTTAGCTCTCTTAGTTTCTCTTAGTTTCCAGAACTGGCAGCATTGTCATGTAAACCTCTTTCACATTATTCCGTGAGGTTAAGGTGGTTACTACGACCAACGCCGATTTCCTTCAAAGTGTATCGGAATTCCACCTCAATCAGGATATGGTTGTTCTATCTTTTGCCCACATCCTAAGACATCAGCAGAGAGAAAGCTTCACACTCTGGATTTGTTTCACACTCTGCAGGCATACATATCTGCGACTCTGGCATACATATCTGCGACTAAGAGCATAAGGAGAGTGGATAACCTGTTCATCATACCTGAGGGACCTAGAAAGGCCTCAGGGCATTAAAGGCTACAATCTCAAGATGGATAAGGACAGCCATCATCAGGGCATACGCAGCTAAGAGTAGACCTCCACCATCCGGAATCAAAGCTCACTCAACTAGATCCCTCAGCACTTCTTGGGCGGTACGCCATCAAGCTTCCGCTGAACAGGTTTGCAGGGCAGCAGTGTGGTCCTCGGTACACACTTTCTCCAAATTCTACAAGGTACATAATCTTTGCATCAGCAGAAGCAAGCTTTGGAAAAGAAAGGTGCTTCAGGCAGTTGTTGACTGAGCACAAGGGGTCTTAAGTCCCGCCCTCATGTGGCTTTGGACATCCCCATGGGTGGCCTGTGCCCCCAATCTAGGCAAGAGAAAAATAGATTTTTATTACCTTACCGTTAGGGATGGGCGAATTTACCTGTTTCACTTCGCCAAAAATTCACCGCCGGCGAAATGTCGTCGACACCCATTAAAGTCTATGGGCGTCAAAAAAATTTGTCGCGCAGCGAAGTTTTTTTGACACGTGTCTTTTTATTTTTGACGCACAACGCCATACAAGTCTATGGGTGTCGTTTTTTTTAACAAAACAAGGCGAAAAAATATCGCCCATCCCTACTTAACGTTAAATCTTTCTCGCTTGTCCTACCATTGGGGGATACAGGCCTTCCCTCCCTGTAAATCCAAGTTGTTAAGTTTTTATGTTGTTAAAAGCTAATTATAAATAGTTCAAAGAGGGTGAGGTTCTCCTTCATTTTGCAAGTTGGTTCTAGTAGGGTGGTCCTTTCTTCCTTCTTCGGCCCCAAAACTGAGGGCTTCAGGAAGTAGGCAGGGGATAGAGCCCAGTGCAGGAGAAGGAGCTTCTTAAACTGTTTTAGTGTCCATCCTCCAGCAACAGGATCTTCATCCCCCATGGTGCCTGTGTCCCCCAATGTAGGACAGAGAAAAAGGATTTAACAGTAAGTATAAAAAAATCTATTTTTAACTATTTACAAAGAGGGGTTGTCAGTGAAGTACAGGCCTCTGAAACGTTTGATCTTTGTACTCTGCACCACTAAAATATTGGAGGTATTTTGGTACACCGCATCTAATTGGATAAGCGCATGTTCTTTTTTCTCCATTTTTGGTTATCTCTCACGTTTAGTCACGTGACCAAAGGTAGCGTCGTCAAGGAAGTATTTAAAGTTTGCACCAAACCAAAGTGTATTGACTCCACATTCTCTAGCCAGAAGAAGTTATAACTGTTTGGGGCGTTCCCAATGGTGCAGTTCTAGAGGGGAATGTGAGGCCTGTGGAGGGGATTTGGTTTGTTCTCCTGTAAGGCTTAAACAGATGCTTATTTTACTTTTGGGTTTTTGGAAAGTCCGATGCCCCCTTCTTCACAGAAACACGCAGCACGGCAGAGAAAAGGAATGCAGCTGACAGCAGCAAGGAACGCTAGCTTTTATTGACCTGCTGCTTCCCCAGTAAGTTCTGTAAAAAATATTTTACTTAGTCAATGTGCATCACAATGGAATCTGGGGCACGCCTGCAAGGTAAAGGGAGAGAAAGGCAGAAGTACAGTTTAGGAAGAGGTAATGGGAAAGTACAGGCTAGTGGCTGGGGGTTATTTATATATATAGAAAATGTGGACGAGGGTACTTTGTTTTCCTAACTAGAGGCAGCACACAGGAGAAGCAAGCCCACCCTACCCTCCCATGTTTTTTCAAGGCTACACGAAGGTTATGGTAAGTATGCAAGGAGTAGTTTACGGGGAGACGTTTAAAGTAGAATGGGGAACGGAAGGCTGTAGTTTATTATCACAAGCATTTGGCGGTGGTCCTGGGAGAAAATAGAGTTAAAGGAGGAACTATTATGAGTTATGGAAAAAAGGAGGAATACTGGATAACTGGTCAGCTCGGGCAGGGGTCCCTTGTGGCAAAAAAAAAGTTAAAGTACCATTGAGTCGGTGTAGTGCGGCTGAAACAAAATTCAAGAGGGTGCAGTGGTACAGAAGTACAATACACAGGACAGTAATCCCAGGACCATCTGCCCAAGGGAATCAGGACAGGTTAAAATAGTTTGGGTTACGAAATATGTAATGTTATGGATGTTCAAAATTGCATATCTGTTGTAAATGATTAATAATTTTTATTGATGTTGAATGTTTTGAGCAAACAATTAATAAAGAAAGCTGCGGCCATTATTATCCCAACAGAGAAAACTGGTGTTGTCTTCTTTGAGGAGGAGATTCTGGGGGCAAGGTCGCAGCACTGAGTGAGGTGATCGGTAAGTAAAGGGTCCCCCCTTCTCCCCCAAAAAGTCTCTCCTCTCCAGACCTTTGACAGTCATGTCTTTGTGCCAACCTGCTATGAGTTTTGGGGGTATTATTGCCACTACATTCATTAATCCATTCACTGAGGGTGCATTTGTAAAATGGGAGTGGTTAGTGTCTTGTAAAGTGGGTGTGGTCTAAACATTTCTAATTATAGTTTAACTACACCTTTAAGCTGCCTAATTCTGTTGTGAAAGTAACTGCACAAAGTGTCCCTTCCCTGTTTAAAAAGGAAATTTCCAATGCAGGCAGTCTGTTGTAAAATAGATTTGCAATTTTTTTTTTTTTGTGTCTTCCTCTGCAAATAACTGCACATCTCTTCATTGGCCGTGTCTCTGCAACTATAACCTCACTTGCCTTAAAATAAGAATAAAATGAATTGTTCCTCACTAGGCAGCATGTCATTGGTGTGTGAGACACTGGGTGAGTGTTTGCCAGTGTTCTCTAGAATTATATGAACATATCTAAATCTGAATTCCAGCACAGAATGAACCTGTCCTGGTATCCTGCAACCTTCAGATTTCTCTTTAATCTATATACTGTATACTCTTATCAAATGCTGTGGATGTTCCTACACTGTTGTTTTTTAGTTATTAAAATGCAATAAAAATGATTGAAAAAAATGATTTCTCTTAGGCAAGAAATGTCAACTTGAGAGCAGTCAAATGATGATTCAGAAGAATGTCCTCAGATCTGCACTACTGTCATTCATCGCACGTGGGGCTCGTGTAACATTGTTGGAAATGCTACTACTGGCTAAACTATAGGAGTGTATAGATTTATAAGCATGGTTCTACTGTACCTTGTATATAGTCTTATTCAATGGTAACCACAGAAAAGCTGATGGTGGATTGCTCACCTGACACAACCAAACTCTCATTGGACAGAAATGAATATTTTATGCACACTGCGGCTCATTAGGGTTTAGGCTTAACCTCTCCTGCTCTTCAGTCACATTTCTGATTGCTGTGCTTTGGATTATCACTTGATACCTTGAAATATGGTTAGCCAATACGTATTTTTTACCAACTTGATGCATTAAAGGAGAAAATAATGTAAAATCACATCAAAAAATTAGGCACCCCCAGCACGGTCAGCCTGGGCCGCCTGACACTGGGAAAAAGATCCGGCTGGCCCAGACTTGCTGCCCACCAAAGACTGTGGCATTTGCACATGTGTGCGGTGCTTCTTTCACATATGTGCATGTCGCGGGATGGGAATTGGAGGTCAGGAGGGGCCCCAGTTACTGCCAGCAGGGCCCTTCCTTTTGCAGCCCCAGTGGGCCTCCAAGTTCCAGTCCGACTCTGACCCCTAGTGCTTCTAAAAGCTTACCTGATATCCCGGCCACGTCACAAAGGTTATGCATAAAGTTACATCAAAACTTTTGCAATTAGTATAACTTTTCCATTTGCCTAGAAACGTAAGCAAATGTTGTATTAAGCAAAAGACAATGCATAGACACTTAACAGGAGCAGGCACTGAACTCTGGAATATTTAAGGTAAATTCCAGTGCCCCAATGACCCTGGCCGACTTATTTGCACATTATTCAACTGTTTATATGAACCCCCAAATGTAACAACTGAATTAGCAAATCAATTAGTTTACTATTTAAATGAACTAATACTGACCGGTTAGAGGGCACCACTGCCAGATTATCATAAACAGCACATAACTTCCATAGGAAGCAATGACCAAACAAGGGCAGGAAGGACTGTGGGGTTGAATTAAGGGCAATTTCCACAAACCCTAATGAACTGACTGACTAAGTAGCTCATTACTTAAACTGTTTACTTATTACAGAGTAACACCAGCTTTATATATTGGAATCTATTTACTCCTACATGATCTTTTTCAGCAGAATATTGGGCTCCTCAGCAAAATCTTTAGGGCCTCAACATATGCAATTTAATAACGCATGGAAAAACTTTTATTTGTATAGAAATGTAACATATGTAGGTTTTGGCCCATCTGTTGCTGTGTCAGACTGGGGAAAAGTAGGAGGGATAATTAAATCCTGCTTCACCTCTTCCTCTCTTGTTTCCTGAGGACTTCCACCTAGATCCAAAGGGAAGGAAAAATGCTGCATTTCATAGGCCACTCCTGCTATTTCTCATCCTGCAGGTTCTAGGGACACTTACCTCTCTACTTACAGACATCCACATGGCTGCTTGTCCCTCCAATGAATAAAGATATTGGTAGCAGCTGCCTCCTTTCCTTTTGCAAAATAGGCAGTTTATTTACTAACTGGGTCACATGTATTGGTACTGCAACGGCAGGGGCACTTCACCAATGAGGCGACTTTGGCCTCAGGCGGCAGCACCCCACTAAGTACCAGGGAGGCAAAAATGCTGCTCCTGGTACTTTAAGAGCAAAATTTCTGTTTTCAAACCGGAAATTCAGCTCTTCTAGCGCAGAGAGTACAGTTAGGCTCTCAGCGCTAGTGCACTGGCCCTCTCGCTGCCCTGCTGGATCCCCCGGACCTCCTCAGGCGCAAAAAGGTTAGCGCACGGGGGAGGGGGCCGGCCAGCAACTGCTGCTGCCTCAGGCGGCGGAGGGGCCAGGATCACCCTGCGCAATGGACCCTTGAGGTTATATCAACAGCAAAGAGATTGCATTTGCAACATATTTTCCTGTATAGCGGGGGTGCATCTGCTTTGCTGGACTGCGAGGCCAGAAGAAGGGCTATGCAATCAAGGCACATACTTTGGGTGCAGTTGATTTGGGGAGGGGGTGCATTGACGGGAAAGGGAGTGAGCGAATGGATGAGATGGGAGATCAAGAAGGCTGTGGCGGTGCAGGACTGAGTGCTGGTGAATACAGTTATTCTTGTTCATTAGTTTTCCATCTTCCAGTGTAACATGAATTTCTATAAGGGACCCTTTCCCCATACGCTGTGTTTTTGACTCACAGGTGTGGCATTTGATTTGTTCAGTGTATATATCCATCTATCGTACATATACAATAATAATAATGTGTTACTCCACAATAGATCCTTAAAGTGAACGAGAGGGTATCCATTCAGCTTTTATCCATTAACCATAGCCCTCCCCAGATTTGTGCAACTCACCCTGGGAGTAGTAAAGCCTCCTCTCTCCTATGGATTACTTCAGATTCTCAAAAGGCTCGAGTGCCTTACAGCCCCCAGAATCTACCAAAATAAAAGATGTTCTTACAATTTTTACAGTATAAATACTAGAGGCTAATTTGTTTGAAAAACAAGATACAAGCTCTTTGTTAAAGAATGACACTGTCTTTTCCCAGTCACCCTCCATTTGAACTGATAGTCCACATCTTTCTCTTCCAAGTTAATGAGTCCCCCTCTCTTTCCCCTGCCCAAACCCCTATTCTTCACATATATATTTGCCTCCATCTATGTAATTATACGTTTTCATCTCTAGCCACCTCGTGATGCATTTCTTCCAGCAACAAACCAATATCTGCCATTCAGTCCCTTCCCTGTTTCCTGCACTATTTTCTCTTGCTGCCAGCAAGTGCTTTCCTTCTCCTTAGTCAATTGGTTCTGCTCCCAAACTAACAAACATTGTATGGTGCAGCACAATGGGAATTCCATCAAACTGTTGATGGATTCCATTCTGAGCATAATTCTACTCCATTCTATTCTACTCCACAAGTTTGGGGATAAAGGTAACAAAAAGAGGAGGAGCTTTGGACAGTCTGGCAGTTAGAGAAATTTGGCAAGTTTAGAGCAGAAAGCACACTATTTGCTCCCTAACAATGCTGCTTTCCCTCCTCCTACCCCAAGTGTAAGAGAGGGATAAGGACAGAAGTTTGGAGAGTGTGGGGCAGTGAGTATAGGAATTGTAGTCTGTGCTAGGGACAGGACAGGCATTCAGAGACAGCTTGTAACTATTGTAGATTAGAAACTTGGGGAAGGACAGAACATGTAAACAATTTATATATACAGTATTAGTGATGTGTGGGTCGAGAAAAACCCTCAACCCGCACCCAACCCTAATCTGCCTGCTCCTCCACCCACACCCAACCTTACCCTGGCGTGAGTCTGACTTTATAAATCTGTGCCCTGCTGTGATGTCACTGAAAGGGGCTGGGTCAAGGCGGGGTGAAATTCTATAAAAAGGGACACACTAGTGTCAAAAGCCAGAACAGGAAGGTCACAAGTGGGGTGTCGGGTCACTATAGGTGTCAGGTCTGCCCGCCCATCACTAATATATATATATATTTAAAATTTATAGCGTAAGACAATGGCTTTGTAAGTGTTTGCTGTCTTGGCGTGAGTCTGATCCAATCTCCATCATACACAAAGGATAAGTGATTCTAGCCACTGCATTAAATGTATACAGTATAATAAGGCAATGGGTCACTAGTAAGTGCTGCTATCTTGCCAGGTCTTGAGTTTGATTCCCATTCTTTAAGGTCTGTGTAAGCATGTTACTACTTTATAAATATGCGTTAGAATGTTCAACAGAGGTTTGCTGTTTTCCTTGCACTGTAACAAACAGTTGAGTTATCTCTTTTAAGGTTGGAGTTAGTATTTTAGCACTATTTGCATGGGGTTCCCTGCACACATATATAACTCTTTCTATATAGATATGTAATATATAATGTTAATCTCTTCAATTAATCTGAGGGGGTAATTCACTCCTTGCATCCAACTGGGGGTCAATATTGAACTTGGTCCTTAGCAATGCAAGGCAGCAGCCCTAACAATCACGCAATTGTGTCTCTGCCTGTGCTTTGCTTATTTTATACAGACATCTAGTGTTAACTTGCTTAAACAGAGCTTGAAAAAGATTATGCAGCTTTTTGAAATCAGAATCAAATTCAGGACACAGGGGTTGTAATACAATGACATTTACCTCTACACCATTACATTACTCCATCTTCTGTCATTATTTTCTCTCTCTCTCTCTCTATATATATTAGATCAAATAATGTTAACAAAGTGCTGAGGAGGGAATCGAACTCTGGACACAAAAGCTGAAAAGCTGAAAGGCAGGAGTGCTAACCACCAATCCATCACTCTCACTTGCATCTCTGTTACCTCAGCAGCTCCCCTTTCTATCAGGCAGCTGGTGAACTTGTTGCTGTATTCATTCTGAAAACCAGTCAGTACAGGCTAGGAGTGAGGCTTGAGTTCTGTGGTGGATCAGGGCTTAGAGCGCCAGTGTTAGAATGCTGGGGTCTGGAGTTCAATTCCCGTGTTGGCATGGTTTGAATGCATGTTTTATGTTCTAATGAACTCGTTGATACTCTATAGATAAAGGATTACACCTAAAACCTGCGCAGCTGGGTGGCGCATTGGATAGCGCTGCTGCGTAGTAGTCATTGAGTTCTGAAGTTCAATTCCAGTCTGAGCACTATCTGCAAGTTGCTAAAGTTGTGCGTTCCATGGGTTGGCAGTGATTGTTCCAAAAACAATAACAGCTGGATGCTGTGTGTGATGCGGTGCCTCAATCAGGTAGCATGACTTGGATTCCGATCTGAGCCCTCTACCTGCCAGGAGTTTGCATGTTCTCCGTGTGTGTGTGGTGGGCTCCGGCCCACCCTCCAAAAACATGCTTTCTAATTGGCCCCGCCCCCCTCATTTGGGAAAAAAAAACATTGCAGATCATGCTCAGGTTAGAATTGAACTCAGAACCCAGGGCTGCAGTTAGGGCCTTATACACCTGGCCCTGACATGAGCATGGGCAATACTAAAGACAACAAACCCTGACACGAGCATGGGCAATACTAAACACAACAAACCCTGACACGAGCATGGGCAATACTAAAGACAACAAACCCTGACACGAGCATGGGCAATCCTAAAGGCAACTAACCCCTAAAAGAAAGAAAGAATTTTTTTTTTTTTTTAAGAAAAGAATTTTTTTTTTTTTTTTTTTTTTTTTAGAAGAAATTTTTTTTTTTGAAAAGATTCTTAGAAAGAAAGATTCTTTCTTAAGATCTTTTTGAAAGATTCTTCTTTCTTAAGAATCTTTTTGAAAGATATCTTAAGAATCTTTTTGAAAGATTCTTAAGAAAGAAGGAATCTTAAGAATCTTTTTGAAGATTCTTAAGAATCTTTTTCTAGATTCTTAAGAAAGAAAGATTCTTAAGAAAGATCTTAAGAATCTAGAAAAAAGATTTCTTAAGAATCTTTCAAAAAGATTCTTAAGAATCTTTCTTAAGAACTAGAAAAAAGATTCTTAGAATCTTTTTTCTAGATTCTTAAGAAGATTCTTAAGAATCTTTTTTCTAGATTCTTAAGAATCTTTCTTAAGAATCTAGAAAAAAGATTCTTAAGAATCTTTCAAAAAGATTCTTAAGAATCTTTCAAAAAGATTCTTAGAATCTTTCTTTCTTAAGAATCTTTCAAAAGATTCTTAAGAATCTTTCTTTCTTAAGAATCTAGAAAAAAAGATTCTTAAGAATCTTTCAAAAAGATTCTTAAGAAAGAAAGAATCTTTTCTAGATTCTTAAGAAAGAATCTTTCTTTCTTAAGAATCTTTTTTCGAAAAAAAAGAAAATTCTTAAAAAAAAAAATCTTTCTTAAAAAAAAAAAATTCTTTCTTTCTTCTTAGGGGTTAGTTGCCTATAGGATTGCCCAAGCTCCATTCAGGGTTTGTTGTCTTTTTTATTGCCCAAGCTCATGTCAGGGTTTGTTGTCTTTAGTATTGCCCATGCTCGTGTCAGGGTTTGTTGTCTTTAGTATTGCCCATGCTCATGTCAGGGCCAGGTGTATAAGGCCCTAACTGCAGCCCTGGGTTCTGAGTTCAATTCTAACCTGAGCATGATCTGCAATGTTTTTTTTTCCTCAAATGAGGGGGGCCGGGGCCAATTAGAAAGCATGTTTTTGGGAGGGTGGGCCGGAGCCCACCCACACACACACGGAGAACATGCAAACTCCTGGCAGGTAGAGTGCTCAGATCGGAATCCAAGTCCTGCTACCTGATTGAGGCACCGCATCACACACAGCATCCAGTCTGTTATTGTATTTGGAACAATCACTGCCAACCCATGGAACGCACAACTTTAAGCAACTTGCAGATAGTGCTCAGACTGGAATTGAACTCAGAACTCAATGACTACTACGCAGCAGCGCTATCCAATGCGCCACCCGGCTGCGCAGGTTTTAGGTGTAATCCTTTATCTATAGTGTATCAACGAGTTCATTTAGAACATAAAAATGCATTCAAACCATGCCAACACGGGAATTGAACTCCAGACCCCAGCATTCTAACACTGGCGCTCTAAGCCCTGATCCACCACAGAACTCAAGCCTCACTCCTAGCCTGTACTGACTGGTTTTCAGAATGAATACAGCAACAAGTTCAACCAGCTGCCTGATAGAAAGGGGAGCTGCTGAAGTAACAGAGATGGAAGTGAGAGTGATGGCTTGGTGGTTAGCACTCCTGCCTTCAGCTTTTCAGCTTTTGTGTCCAGAGTTCGATCCCCTCCTCAGCACTTTGTTAACGTTATTTGATCTAATATATAATATATATATATATATATATCTATAGATATATCTATAGATATATATATATATATATATATATATAGATAGATAGATAGATAGATAGATAGATAGATATAGATATAGATATATGTTATATATATTATATATATATATAATGAATGACAGAAGATGGAGCAATGTAATGGTGTAGAGGTAAATGTCATTGTATTACAACCCTGTGTCCTGAATTTTTTTCTGACGTCAAAAAGCTGCTTATTTTATACAGACATCTAGTGTTAATTTGCTTAAACAGAGCTTGAAAAAGATTATGCAAAGCACAGGCAGAGACACAATGGCGTGATTGTTAGGCTGCTGCCTTGCATTACCAAAGGCCCAAGTTCAATACTAACCTCCTTTGGATGGCCAGGAGTGAATTACCCCACAGATTAATTAAAGAGCTTTACTATAGATTTGTAATATATATATATATATATATATATAATTGAAGAGATTAAGGCATTATACACGTGTGCAGAGTATCCACATACAAATAATACTAAAATCCTCACTCCAATGAGTGCTGAGGTTGGAATTACACCAAGGACTTCAAAAACAGCAAGTCATTGTGTCACTCCACCTTTGATGAACATTCAAAACATATTTATATAGATAGAGAAAACATGTTTAGACAGACCTTTACACAATGGGAATAACATTCAGAAGCCAAGACCTGCAAGATAGCAGCACATACTAGTGACCCATTTGCCTTATTATATACATTTACTGCTTTAATGCAGTTCTAAATCTAGGCCATTTATGCTAGTGTATATAGTGAAGATTGGAATCAATGACTCAGTAAGTGTTGCAGTCTTGGGCGAGTTTATTTGAAATGTGTGTCGTGTTTAACATACTGTATGAATACTCTATTTAGTAATTTGGTCCATGCTTTGGGGAATACCGGTGTGTTGCCGCAAGCCCACATTCCATACATCAATTTACATTTGGTATATCAATCTCAGTATACCAATTTACACTATATAATATTGTTTCTGTTAATGTGCTGTAGGTGTTGCACTCTGGTCTATCGTCAAGAGTCATGAACTGGGCGGTTATCTCCTTGCACCCAGCATCTTCTGCACGAGTGGCTGCATTTGTTTGCATCCAGACCCTTGATACTGTATGTTTACGTATTTAGACTTTCAAGTAGCAGTGACAACACCCAGCTCTCCCTAATCATGAGTAGGCACCTGTGGTCCCCCATTTATGTTATGTGTACACTTATAATGCATCTGTGAACCTGGTGCGACCTGCCATTCCCTACCTATGCATTAACTGCCATTGTTTTTAGCTAGCACCACATTTTGATATGCTATCTTAAGTTACACTGCTCTGATGTGATTACTACATAGTTAGATCAGATTGAAGAAAGCCCAAAGTCCATCAAGTCCAACCCCACCCCTAAATGAAACCAGCATCCAAACACACACACACACACCACTCTGACCCCACCACACACTAACATAAACCAAAATCTATATTAATTGTAGATTCTTTTGTATCACAATACTTTTGATATTGTCTGTCCAAGAAAATCATCCAAGCCACTTTAAAGGCATTAACTGAATCAGCCATCACACCCTCACTGTCCTGACTGTGAAGAACCCCCTAAGTTGCTTCAAATGAAAGTTCTTTTCTTCTTGTCTGAAGGGGAGGCCTCTGGTACAGTGGTCCACTTTATGGGAAAAAAAGGTCCCCTGCTATTTGTCTATAATGTCCTCTAATGTACTTTGTAAAGTGTAATCATGTCCCCTTACAAGTTTTCCAGAGAAAACAACCCAACCTTGGCAGACTTTCCTCATAGATTCAATTCTTCCATTGTTTGCAGCATTTTGGTTGTATATCTCTGTCTTTCTCCAGCTCATTAATAACCTTAAGGACGGGGGTCCAAAACTGCACCACCTGCTCCAGGTGACACCTTACCAGGGACCTGTAAAAATGCCAGAATTATGTTTCATCTCTAGAGTTTATGACTTTTTTTTTTATAGAAGAAAGTACTTTATTTGCTTGAGTAGCCACAGAATAACACTGCCCAGCTTTAGATAACATCTACAAAAACTCTAGACCCTTCTCAGTTAGGCCACCCCCCAACACACTGCCATTTTGTGTATAACTGGTATGTATAGTTATTTTTGCCAAAGTGCATAACCTGCATTATCAATATTGAAGCCTCATTTTCCAGTTTGCTGCCCAGTTTTCCAATTTTGACCACTCTGCAAAGTGGCAGCATCCTGCATGGAACCTATAGTTCTTGCAGAGCCCTGCAATATTCCACTAACACTGATCCAATCAGAAAATGTTCTATTTACCTTCCCTCTTTGTAATCTATCTTTTAGCCAGTTCTCTACCCAAGTACAAACACAGTTATGGGCTCCATTAATCCAGAAACCCAGTTATCCAGAAAGCCCCAAATTATGGGGAAGGCCATCTCCCATATCTAGTATAAGTAAATCTAAAAACAACTGGTGGTTGTGAGTTTTTAGATTTACTTATATAGATATACCATTACCTGGGATGAATGAAAATCTTCATAGTCATTATTGCCATCTCCCATAGTCTCCATTTTAAGCAATATTTCAAATTTTTAAATAATGATTTCCTTTTTCAATGTAAAAATAAAAATAGTAACCTTGTACCTGATATAAACTAAGATATAATAATCCTTATTGGAAGCAAATCAATCCTACTGGGTTTTATTTAAGGTTTATATGATTTTTAAGCAGATAAAGTATGGAGATCCCAAATTAAGGAAAGAGCCCTTGATCTGGAATACCCCATAGGCCCTGAGCATTCTGGATAACAGGTCCATAACCTGTACTATGTTCCAGGCCAACATTCCTTAATTTAACCAATAAGCTTCTGTGTGGCAGTGTATCAAATGCTTTCACAAAGTCTAAAGTAGATCACATCCACTGCCATCCCAGCATCAAGGTCTCTGCTCACCTTCTCATAAATAGAAATGAAATTAGTTCTGGCAACATCTTTATGCATAAAACCATGCTGGCATAAACTCATAGCATTATTAATATTTGTTTTTATCTCACGTATTTTCACTTATGTATTGATTTTTGACACCATTTCACTGAAGGGAGGGTTAAGTTTGTGATCTTCCTCATGGAGAAACCAACAGAATTGTGGATCAAACAGTTTGATCGAAAAAGTGGTCACACACCAACTTTTTGTCCTTATACTTGGAACAGGAGGAAGAAAAACAGCATTACTAGTGTGCTTTCTGCTCTAAACTTGCCAAATTTCTCTATTTGCCCTCTCCCCTCCTCTTAAAACCACAGACATCTGGGACACCTACCTCTCGCCTTAAAGGGGCTGTTCACCTTTAAGTTAACATGTATGTTATAGAATGGCTAATGCTAAGCAACCTTTCAATTAACCTTAATTTTTTCTTTTTTTACAGTTTTTATTTAAATTAGTTGCCTTCTTCTTGAGACTCTTTCAAGCTTTCAAATTGGGGTCAATAACCCAATCTAATGCTCTGTAAGGCTACAAAGGTACAGTTACTGCTACTTTTCATTACTTTTTTTTTATTTTTTAAACTTTTATTTCTGTTCAGGCCTCTCCTATTCATATTCCAGTCTCTTAATCAAATCAATGCATGGTTGCTAGTAATTTGTTATTTTCCCTAGCTAAACTCTTACATTTTTTCTAGAAATGTTTTATTTTTATTTCTGCTACATTGTTGCACCATTTATCTTTATTGTATCATCCTTGAGAGGCAATTTCAGAAAGGGGAAGCAACGCGAGTGTTTCCTTACTGCAATTCACAATATTGCTGGTAGGGAAGAATTCAGAGGAAACTAGTCACCCACAAAAGAGGAGATTTAGCATGAGGGACTTGTCTACGATCCATTACCCTTTAAAGTGCAGTGTTAGTATGAAATAGAGAAAAACACGAGTGCAGTGGGGGCCCAGGTTTCCAGGGTTGGTTTGCTTTGGCCGTTTCTCTGTTCCATTCTTCATGCGAGGTGTGAACCAGGATAGTAGCTGGGAATCCAAGTGTGGGTTTAATTGGCCATTTCATCTGCGTAAACGTTATCCTGACAATCACGAAGAAGCAAAGGCCTATAAAAAAAACACAACAATCCTTTTAACCCATTTCATATGAACTAGATCTCATTTCTTTTTCTAATCACATTTGTTTTTCTTTCTAATTCCATCTTTAGATGAAGGACAGAGTCAATACAGGGCAATATACAGGACAATATAGCACTTATAACACAGTATTAAAGTGGCAGAGCATCAAGTATATCCAGTGATGAATATGTTCAGAATGGTGACATTCCATGTGCTGACTGAAGAAGAATACCCCTTTCACCAAGTCGTTCACCTTTGTCACTCTAGTATCAGTAAATTTAGTGCGTGCTACAACAATAAATACAAACAGAATTAAATGTACATACACAACAAATGTGGGGTTATAAGATAAGTCCCAGGAGAAATCTTTCAGAAGAAATGGGATACCACATAGGCTCTAAAGTATCCAATGTATAACCCATCCCAATTCTCTCTGTTTAAAGGAGAAGGAAAGGAGTTATTTACTTGGGGGTGCCAAAAGTTATGCACCCCAAATTATTGTATATACTTACCTCACACCCTGGGCCTGCCGGGGTTCTTCCAGAGAGCACCATGGAGCAATCGGCTTCTGGGCTTTCTTCGCACGGGTGTGCATGCGCAGTAGTGCCAAAGTTTAGCCATTGGCCATAGCCATTTAGCCATAGTCGGCCATTTTGTTCTACTGCGCCTGCCCCAGGAAATTTGAAGAAATTAGGCCAATTGCTTTGTGGGGCTCGCTGGAAGAACCCCTGGACGGGTGCAGTTTTCTCCTGATCTGTGCAGCGGCCCAGGGTGTGAGGTAGTATATATAATCACATGGGGGTGCTTAACTTTTGCCACCCCCAGTTAAATATGCCTTTCCTTCTCCTTTTAAGGAGTAATTCTCTATCCCCAACTGACCTAGGGGTCTTGCTTCTATCTATACCCACCAACCACAATTGTCTCTCAGCCAAAAAATGCCTGGAAACTGGAGACGTTGCTTTGCCAAGTCTAAGCTTAAAGGGCTTAATCACCTGCCAAAAAGCTTTTCAGTTTAGTGTTTTTTTCAAAATTGTTTGAAGTTCCTGCCTCTGGTTTCAGTCTGGCAGCTCAATGATCAAGGAGCAGATTCTAAACTGTCACAATTTGTACATTAGTTGATACATTTCTCAGCAACATCTGTGGAATATTAGCAACTATTGTATCAATTCTAACAGCTGCCTGTAATGAAACTCAGGGATTCTGTTCAGCAGGGACGAAGATAAGAAATGTATCAACTAATGTATAAACCGATATATCAATTTAGAACAGTTTACAGAGTCAGTGACCCCGCCCTCCTTCCAGAGCTGCTTTAGAAAGACATAAGAAGGTGAAAAATGAAACTTTAAAGGGCACCGGTTACCCTAGATTTTTTTTCCCCACCAGAGGTGCAAATTAACAGATCCAATACTCGAGTTTTTTTAAAAGAATTGCCCCCACCAGTGCTAGGCCATCCCCTCCAGGAGGGAGCTCCCAGTGTGGGTGGTCAGTGTGGGTGGACAGTTGTTGAGGATACATATGCAGATTATGTGCAAAGTTGTGGAAAGTTTGGGACTGTGCTCTAAGTGCACACCTTGCAGTTTTTCATTCTAAGCAGCCCCTTACCTGTGAAATTTATGTTCCTCACCAAAATTGTCCCAACAATCCTACTAAACATCAATCAACAACTTCTCCCAAACAAAACGATACCCCACATGAATGGGTGCACATAAAGACACGACCTCCTAACACCCCAAAACATGGCCAATACAATGTTAGCTGGGAAGTTTGGGGCTGTGCTCTAAGTGCACATCTTGCAGTTTTTCATTCTAAACACCCCCTTACCTGTGAAATACCCCACACAAACTATATATTCCTGCACGCGCACACTCATCCCCCTCCACACACACACCGAAATGACAGGTGATCCGTGATCGCACATTGGTGGTTCAGTGAGGTGGGCGCCTTTAAACTCTTTGTTCTGCGATCGGTTTCTTCTCCTGGCTCAGGCTTGTGCTGCGTGCGTGACATCTGTCTCTGTTATCTTGTGAGAGAGATAGACGCACGAAGGCGCGCAAGCAAGCAGGCTCCTACCACAAATCTGAGCACAAAGACGGAAAGAAAAGCAAAGTATAAATTATGGCTGTCTGCCCACTAAACCACCAATGCTTCACTGAAAATAGGACCAAAACTTGGGGGGGGGTGAAAGTTTGGAGACTCTAGGAGAATAAGGAGAGCAAAGGACAAACTGGAGAGAATGCCATGTAAGTAGCAGGACAGAAAAAATTGTGAAATAGTATGAGAGGGATGTGCACATAGAAAAGTAATGATGTATAAAATAAAAAAGAAAATGCTAAGAAAGGAAAATATAATAGGCTTGCCTCACTCATGTATTATAAGGGATAATGTCTGCTGAGAAATAGGAACTACAAAGATTATGCTGCTGCCAAGATTTGACTTTTTTATTTTATAATAAATATTTAACTGATGCTGCGGCTGCCCACTGGAGCACAATTGACAAACTTATCAAAACAAGGGACACATCTCTCTCTGCATCTATGTATAAAAAGGTGTCTATATATAGATATATCTCAAACAAGCCTAACTGCTAGTTGATCCATCTGATCCACTTTTGCATAAATGTCCTGATTCGAAAAAGATTCACATCCAGAAAATGCGCGCGCGGAGGGGGGGCGGCACAGTAGCTGGGCCTAGGGGGGCAAGGAGGGTAAATCCGGCCCTGGAGGTGCCCAATGAATATTATTCTGTCACCAACACGATTTATGCAGAAGATACCCTTCCTGAGACCCTCGCTCGTTTGGACGGCGTAAATTTGCTGAGATATATTGATGGCAGAGAGTTTACTCGATAAAACACAGCTTGATAATCAGGTGGTTCTTTAATCCAGGGATATTGCACAATACAAAGATTCTGGAGTTCAGAAAGACCAAACGATCAACGGGTTCTATAGGTAAGAACTGGTAGTTTTGCAGCTCTATACAACTGACTGAAAGCAACTGAAACTAAGGAACAGCAGGGGAGGGCCCCAGCTAGTGGGTTGAACTAACAAACATTAAACAGCAGGGGAGGTGAGGAATATACCAAACACGTACGAATATAATAACTGGCATTAGGGACAGCACACTCCCCGTCTGGTATCTGTAGATACCACTATATAATTATAATTGCATATTATGCGACAACAAAATAATGTCCATATTAAAGATGGCTTATCCTTGGGACCTGAAAGACAAAATGAGAAGAGACACAAAATAAACACAAAATAAACATTGAACTTAATCTTTTCAAAAGTCTTTCTAAGTGTCCATATCAGCTTGGTTTCTGTCATTGAAGTCATCGGAGATGTTCTAGGGGCAGAAGTAAGACAGTCTCTGTTATTGGCCTGAAGAAGGTCTTCATAACTCCATCTCTGGCAGCCTTTACTTCTACTTTTCGAACCTTTCCATCTTCGCTCGGAACAGCTTTGGTGATCACAGCCATAGGCCACCCAATACGGTTAGTCTGCTGATCTTTTAACAAGACTAGATCACCTTCTTGTAAATTGGGTTTCTGTTCCTGCCATTTGCGACGTCCTTGCAATAGGCATACATATTCTTTCCTCCACCTTCCCCAGAAACGATTTGCAAGAAGTTGTACACGTCGCCACTAGGATTTGTAAAGATCTCGATGATTAAAATCCTCTGGAGGAGTAGGAATCAGTCCAGTTTTCTGTGTAAGTAAGGTGGCTGGTGTGAGGATGACTGGAAAGTCTGGATCGGATGAAACAGGTACTAAAGGCCTAGAGTTAATGATGGAAGTCACTTCTGCAAGGAACGTAGTCAAGGTTTCATGGGTCAGTCGGCCGGAACCAAAGTCCAGTAGAATGGAATCCAGGATCCTCCTAGCCATGCCAATCATCCATTCCCAAGCTCCACCCATGTGTGAAGAGTGAGGTGGGTTGAACCTCCATTCGCATTGACTGTTGACTGAGGGCTTTTCCACTTGATTCACTTCAATTTGTAGCTCTCTACAGGCTCCCACAAAGTTGGTGCCGCAGTCTGATCTGAGGTGTTTATAGAAAGAAATCTTCTTAAGGCGTTAATGAAGCTTGATGTGTCCATAGATTCAACCACTTCAATGTGTACAGCACTTATACTTAGACAAGTGAATATGGCGGCACACCGTTTATTGGATACAATCTTGTGCAGTCTTAAGTTAGCACTAGATAAAAGCTGCTGGGTTCTTTTCAACAAGTTGATAGCTTCCTTTGGTGTTGACAAGGACTTGAGGCAGTCATCGACGTAAAAGTCTCTCTCTATGAACTGTCGAACATCATGACCAAATTCTGTTTCACCCTCCTTGGCTGTCCTTCTCAGGCCATAGGTAGCCACTGCAGGAGATGGGCTGTTTCCAAAGACGTGAACTCTCATTCGATATTCGATCACATCCTCATCAAGATCATTGTTGCGATGCCAAAGAAACCGAAGGTAATTCCTGTGGTCTTCTCGGACGAGGAAGCAGTGGAACATCTGCTGATTTGCAGTTTGCGTGGGTGATAGACTCCAAAAGATGGGAGATACCAACACTCCTCTCCTGTCTTCAAAGGGGGGCTGGTTCTGCATGGTTGTTGTCTAGGATCTTCTTCATGAATGCAACGAAGTGTTCTCTCATAATAGGTTTGTTACCTAATGTCCTTTTGAGTGAGTCAAACCTAAACTTGGCTTGAGCGCTATTGTTAGGAAGGACGACTCTTGGATTGCGGAAAGGCAGAGGGGCGCTCCAACTATTGGAATCACCCTTAACAAACTCCTTGTCCATAATTTTGATGAATTCTTTGTCTTCGATGGAAGGAGCTATTTTATTGTCGTTGCAGGTGGTATGAATGATTGCGCCACTGAAGTTAGGAGATAAGGACTTGTAACAAATGTCCTCTTCTGATCCGCATATGATCTGTAGGTTCGTGTTGGGTTTAGGTTTTATCTGATAATGACATGAGCATGATTTCCCAAAGAGCTCACCTCTGTTCTCCATCAGGTTTGTTTTGCAGGTATTCACTTTATAGGGTTTTCTAACCCTGTCTAAGCAAACTTCACCAATTAGAACCCAGCCCAACTCAAGCTTCTGGGCATAAGGGGCATCACTTGGTCCACTGGTTTGTTCTTGCACCTTGTGAATTCTTGGTATATCTCTTCCCAAAAGAATTAGAATTTCAGCACTCTCATCTAGGGCAGGTATCTTGTCCGCTATGCCCTTAAGATGCGGTTGATGATGTGCAGCATTTGGAGTGGGGATCTCTTCCCTGTTGTCTGGCAGTTGAGCACATTCAATAAGCGTGGGGAGAGGTTTGTAGTCATCATTGTCAATAGGTGCTATCTGAAATCCACAAGCTGTTCTCCCTGATACACTCATTTGGCCAGCGCATGTGCTTAGGGTGTAGGGATGAGCTTCGCTTTGGATGTTGAAGCACTTGAAGAACTTGGGACTTGCTAGTGACCTGTTGCTCTGGTCATCTAAGATAGCGTACATTTTTACGCCTTTTCTGGATGCCCAACGGGAGCGACCTTGACCAGACATATCTTAGCACAAGATCTTCCGCACAATTCCTTGCCACAGACTTCAGTACACTTGGTGGCCACAGGATTAGTCTGTTCCTCAGCATTCTCCCCGCCGTAATTCCGTGAGGAGTTGTGGAAGTCACCATTGGAAGGAGCCTGCCTTTTGGCCCTTGAATGGTTGGCTGTCACGTGTTTGTCACTGTTACATTCAGAACACGTAATAGCCGCTTTATAGTCCTTGGCAAAATGCTCGCTGGACGCACAACACCTATAGCAAATGTTATGATCTTTCAAGAATGTCTTTCGCTGCTCAAAGGGCTTTTCTCTGAACACACAACACTTTCTTAGTGGATGTGGTTTGTTGTGGATAGGGCAGCATAGATTAGGATCAAGATCAGTAGGTTTCCCCTTCCTTGGTTCTGGAGTGGCTATTGGCTTACTGGAGGAAAACCCGGTCTTCCCGACAGAGACGGTTTTCCGGAGATCCTTGCGCCGTCTTGCTATATCCCACGTAGCGGGTTCTGTAATAAATTGGTTTGGTCTGGAGGTAGGAAACTTGGGTCATTTTTGGCTCTCGCCATTTTCCTGATGAACCCACAGAAAAAGGAAAAGGGAGGAAAGAGAGCCTGATGAAGTGACTTGTACTCTGCGCCTACCATATTTCATTTATCTTTAAGATAATGAGGCAGTTTTTCTGTGATTGGATACAATCCATAAGCAGTGTCCAGGCAGCAGAGCCCTGGAAGATGTGGGTGTGACTTTGCTGTTTCCAATTCAAGGAGAAAGTCACTTAGCTCTTGGAGTTTTCGGTTATCTTTGTTGGAAAAGCTTGGAAAGTTGTAGAATCTATTGAGCAAAGTACGTTCAATGACTTCGGGACTACCATAATCTCGCTCTAGTCTTTCCCACACCTGAATAAGTCCCCTGGCTGGTGCCTCAATGTTAACAGACTTGAGCAACCGAGCTTGTTCTTTTGATTTAGGCCCAAGCCATTTGATTAACAAATCAAGTTCTCCCATAGGTTCGATGTCCAGGTTCTTTATTGCTGCTCTGAACGTGGCTCTCCAACTTCTATAGTGCTCTGGACGATCGTCGAATTCTGTGAGTCCAGTGTTGAGGAGCTCACGTCGAATCATGTATTTGGCGAATTCAGACATATCAGTCCTTTCCGTTTTTATATGAGCTCTTACTTCTGGTACTTCAACCTTAGGAGTTGTGGCAAGCACACACGGTTGGTATGGAGGGGGGAAAGGTGCTGCAGATGGGTTTCGTCCGGACAAAGATTTTGTGTTTGGAACAGATGAAGGCTACCTTGTATAGGATCCAGGGGTAGGTTTTGTTTCCGCTTCATCTCTAAGGGTGTGTCCTGTAGCATAAGCTGGTTCACTGGACCCTTTAGTTTGGTGGGTGTGCGGGTTGGCTAATTCAGTTGTTTGAGCTTCTCTGGAACAAAACACAAGATCTTCGATTCGATGCCCTGGAGAAATGTATGCAGGGTCTACGATTGTAGGAAAGGTCGTTCCTCTGACTTCTTGATCTAAGACAAACCGTAAAGTTCTCATGACTGGGTCTGCTGGGGTTGTCAGACAAGGACGATCCACTTCCAGCTCTTCCTCTTCAAAGGCTTGTTCTAGAACATTTAGTTTTGCGATGGCTGCTGCTGCCTCTCTTTCCTTCTGGAGGACTTCCAGCTGTGCTTCTGCTTCCGCCTGATTGTGAGCTGCTTCTGCTTCAGTGTTTGCTATATGTGCCTTCAGCGCCGCTTCCCTTTTGATGCATTGAGCTTGGACCTTGGCTGCCTCCGCTTCTGCTCTGGCCCTTATTATCTGGCTGCTTAGGGATGATTTCTGTGAAACTGAATGCAGTGATCTAGATGGTCCTTTAGACCTTCTAGAGGAAGTGGAGGCCTTGGATGCATTATCCTGTAACTGTGCAATTCTGGTCTCCAGCCTGGTTGTTGTTTGCAGGAAAGTAATTAGTCTCTGCTGGTCCATGATAGTAAAGGCATTCAGCTCTTGTATTGCTTCTTTCATACGGGCATTGGACAAGAAAGAAGAATATTTCTCTGCAAATCTCTTATAGTTAGAATAAGCAGTCTTTAGTCTTATTAGTGCATCAGTGAGTTGCAGTCTTTAGTCTTATTAGTGCATCAGTGAGTTGCAGTCTAGTATTGCCTGTCTCATCAGCGACGGTTATGCAGTGATCTGTTTTATTCCATAGGTCAGACAGACCATCATTAATTTCATCCTTTCGTGCCTCATACGTTTCTATGCGTTTAACAGATGGATTGATTCTGCGTTTAGCGGTCAGTTCCGATTCTAGTATGTCAGCTGCTTCAGCAGTAACGGGTATAGATTCCTCTGTTTCTGGTGAGGGATCCATTTCTGACAAATCACTCAGTGAATTAGCAAGATACTATTCAGCAGTCCAATGCAGGCTATAGAGCTGGTAACTGAACAGTTAAGCTGATTGCAGAGTTAGATATGGGGAAACACACTCTACGCAGGAGAGATCTCTGAGACTAGTCCAGACATGCTCAGATGTGTGATGCTGGATCTTAGACATGTGCTGCTCTTAATATCGGTACAGTTCAACACACACTTGTAAAATCCCGGGATACACCAGGTAGCAGACAGTACTGATCTTCACCATGCACCCAGATATCACAGAAATACAACTTGCTAGTAGATCGACTAATTTCCCGCAATGCATAGACACAAGTCTGCTGGGATAATAAACTTGATAGCAGATTCACGCTGCACAATCCTGAAATTTTTTTCCCCCAGCTTACCTCGTAGTGCAGGACTGTGGAACACTGTGCGCTGCCCCAGTGCTCTCTCCCATGCTAGCAAGCAGCTGACGACAAGCCTGAGGAAAATAAGAAGTCGGCACCTCGGCCCCGCACCCAAGCCCAGAGTCCGCAGCAACTCTGACCCCAGCTCCGACAAGAGCCCTCAAAGCCCCCCGGCGAACTTAAAGTCATGGAGGAACAGAAGACCTGGGATTGCTGGCAACAATCGGCTGCTCTTTACAGTTAGAGCCACAAAAAACAGAGCCTCACGCATCAGAAGAAAAAAGCAGGACCAGAGCTGGCCATTGCCGCACCGCACAACCGACACAACCTCGCAAAGCCAGCGCAGACACGACACTTCAACATCCTCCAGAGAGAATGCAGTGACTCACAGCTGCAATCCAGCCTCCATGTGCATTCTGCCTCCGTTTTACTGCCTGGTGAGTGACTTTGCTCCAGCATGTTGGGCAGCTGATAATGTTGAAGTGTTGCGAACAGTGGCTCTGCAGTTTGTGCGGTGCGGCAATGGCCGGCTCTGGTCCTGCTTTTTTTGTCTGATGCGTGAGGCTCTGTTTTTTGTGGCTCTAACTGTAAAGAGTAGCCTATTGTTGCCAGCAATCCCGGGTCTTCTGTTCCTCCACAACTTTAGGTTCGCTCTTGTCGGAGCTGGGGTCGGAGTTGCTGCGGACTCTGGGCTTGGGTGCAGGGCCGAGGTGCTGACTTCTTATTTTCCTCAGGCTTGTCATCAGCTGCCTGCTAGCATGGGAGATAGCACTGGGGCAGCACTCAGTGTTCCACAGTCCTGCACTGCGAGGTAAACTGGGGGGGAAAAAGGGGATCACTGCCACTTCCCACAAAATCCGGCTTGTATGCTGTGTAATAGAATGGGCTGCTGTCACAGTTGTAGCGCTTAGCTTCCGGTTTTGGCAGAAGTCAGGTTAGGGGGAAGATGCAGAGCGCAGAGTGAGTCGCCTTATCGCCGTTTTGCAGTACACAGGAAGTAGTGTTTTCAAACAGTATTTTTTTTAATAAAGTATTGATTTTAATAAACTCTATGCAGGGTAGACCTATTATTCGTGGGGGGGGATGGATTTTTTAATACAACATTTTTTAGTGTTACTGGTCCTTTAAAAAGAGAAGTGATCTATACAAATGTTTTTGGAAGGGGTGTGCACTTCTCCAAAGCACTATGTAATATGCACCCTAAACTCACAATCAGTGACAAGAACAGCCAGAAAAAGCTGACAGCTATTCAAAGACAGACCACTGTAACACAAGCAAGGCAGAGGCAAGAGAAAAGAGTCCAACCCCCTGAATTCCCTTTCACCATTGGACTGTCTATGCACTAGTCAGAAGAGCTATCAATCTGACAGACAAAAGGAGCCTAAGGCCAGGGCCACATGGGGGGCAGAAAACTTTTCTGCACTGTATCGGCTCAGCGTAAACAGATTAGGTGGGGTTTGCTGAACCGTGAGTCCAGTGGCGTAACTATAGAGCAGTGGTCCCCAACAAGTGGCTCACGAGCAACATATTGCTCACCAACCCCTTAGATCTTGCTCCCAGTGGCCTCAATGCAGGTGCTTATTTATCAATTCCTGGCTTGGAAGCAAGTTTTGGCTGCATAAAAACAGATGTACTGCTACACAGAGCTTCCTGAAGACAATCCACATTGTGGCCACCAAATAGCCAATGACAATTCTTATATGGTAGCCCCCCCAGGAACTTTTTCATGAATGTGTCTCAAAAGTAAAAAAAAAAGTTGATTGTGAAGCTCATTCATTCAGGTCATGGTATATCTGTATAAATAAGTCAAATAAACTGGACTTGGTGTGTTTGTCTTGAAGACTATCACCAGTCATCCAACTGGCTTTCTCAATTCAGAAAAACTTTTAAATAAGATCTTTCGGGAATAAATACACTGGAATGGTGCTCCAATCAGCATAATCTGTTTATCATAATCAGCAAGGATATCATGAAGTTAGGTATTGATTGTATTAGCATGAGTGGAGCTTTGAGGTGATC
Organism: Xenopus laevis; assembly: GCF_017654675.1. Classification (NCBI taxonomy): domain Eukaryota; kingdom Metazoa; phylum Chordata; class Amphibia; order Anura; family Pipidae; genus Xenopus; species Xenopus laevis. The sequence continues at coordinate 37,619,821 of NC_054387.1, forward strand.
GGGCCACTTATCGCCTCTACCCTGGGGAAATACCCCCCATATAGACTCCCTAAGATACACAAGGAAGGGGCCCCTCTCAGACTTATGGTTGGCAGCATTAACTCTGTGACTTACAATGTGGCAAAATACCTAGTCAACATCCTAGCCCCTTTGGTTGGAAATACTGAGCATTACGTCCAGAACTCCCAGGTTTTTACAAACAAAATCCATGGGTTGGTACTGTGCACAGAAGAAACCATGGTATCCTATGATGTTACAGCTCTTTGTACGTGCATTCCATTCACAGAGGCAGTTGAAACAGTGAGAAAATGATTGTTAAAAGACTACACCCTTGATAAGAGAACTAAGCTTAACCCAGAGTAAGTATGTTCCTTACTGGACCTATGCCTAAGTACCACCTATTTTAAGTACAAGGATATGTTCTGCAGACAGAAGAATGGCTGCACCATGGGATCACCAGTTTTGCTCATTGTGGCAAACCTGTACATGGAGGATGTGGAACAAAAGGCCCTAATAGCTTCAAATGAATCACTCCCAGTCATTGGTTCCGATATGTGGATGACACCTGGGTTAAAATACACACACAGGAGGTACAGACTTTCACTAAACACAACACAGTGAACCACAACATCAGGTTTACAAAAGCAGATAACACAGTGACTTTTTTGGACTGATTGGTAAGAGTCAGAGAGTGTGGAAAGCTGGAAATAGAAGTCTACATGAAAACAACCCACACAGACCAGTACCTGCTGTTTGACTCCCACTATCCACTAGATCATAAACTGGGGGTTATCAAAACTCTACATCACAGTGCAGACAAGGTCCCCACCAACACAAAGGCTAAGTTGAAAAGATGGAACATCTCAGAGGGGCCCTGAAGACATGTGGGTATCCAGATTGGGCCTTTGTGTGTAGAAAGAGAAGTAATAACAACAAGACTACCGGTGAAGGTGGGAAAAGAACTTGGACAGGCGAAAGAACTTGGTCCTCCCATATGTAGCCGGGGTGTCAGAAAAACATACAGTAGAAAGATGTTTGATAAACACCACATTCCAGTCTGCTTGAAACCCAGCAACACACTGAGGCAGCAACTGGTTCACCCCAAAGACCCAACCCCAAAACACAAGAAGAGTAACATAGTGTATGCAGTGCAGTGAGGAGTGCTCTGATTTGTATGTGGGAGAAACCAAACAGTTACACCAGCATATGGCACAGGACAGAAGAGCCAGCTCATCTGGTCAGAACTCAGCCATGTACCTACATCTAAAAGAAAAGACTGCCAAGTCCAGATTCTAGGACTCTAGAACGACCGGGAGAACGACTGGTTCAAAAGAGGTGTTAAAGAGCCATATACAGATTAAACCACTTTGGTTTGTGTGTTTAACATGGAATATTTAAACACATTTAACTTACGTATCCCATTTAACACAGAAAATTGCATCACAACATCCCATTTAATTCAAGTGTTCACCATTTTTAACAATGGTGCTAATGAAAAGGTTAAATACATTAAATAAGTGATGCTAATGAAAAGGTTAAATACATTAAATAAGTTAAAATGACTTTAGATAACACAGATTCTTCAATTAATCCCTAGTCATGACGCATTTAACCAGTGTCGGACTGGCCCACAGGGATACCAGGAAAACTCCCGGTGGGCCAAGGTGCCAGTTGGCCCTCATGCTGCTAAACTTTTGGTCTATTTCATGGCCATTACCTTTTTCTATGAGAACAAAGAGGCTAAATAGATGGAATAATTGATTATAGTATGTAAAGAAAACAGACTAGGAGAATAGAAGTTGATTGAGGAGAGGAAGAATAATAGTACTGAGAGGGGCCCCTGGTCTAATGTTTTTGGGTGGGCCCTGGGCTTAGGTTTTTGGGTGGGCCCCTGGTGTCCCAGTCCAACACTGCATTTAACACACAAATCCAATGGGCTTCATCTTTCTGTAAAAAACTGAAAAACCAAGTCTGAATAAGTCGAGTTGACTTATTTCTACAGGTATAAAAAAGGTTGAAGACCCCTGCTATAGAGGCAGACCCCATGGTCACAGTGCAGGCAGGGAACGGGGGCCCAGATTACAGGGTCTGCTTCAGCTACAGTTAAGTGGAACTCCTACCTCCCCCACCACTATCTTACCTTTGGCCGGGGTAGGGTACATTTTTGCAGGGGGCCGGCGCACTGTAGTTCTGCCACTGCTTGAGTTTCTGCATTTTGAGCCAAAATTCACAGAGGTCTGTTTGCGCTGAGCTGAACTGATTTAATGCAGAAGAGAGAGGAAGGTCCATGGTAGGGCAGAAATTAGCCAGCGGATTTTGGCTAGCGGATTTCTGCCTACGTGTGGGCAGAGCCTAATCCTCTGGAGCTTTCTGGCTCTCAAACTTATCTTCCTATTCTATCATTTTATTACAACTTGTAGGTGATTTAAAGTCCTTGCACATCTCTCATAAGTTCCCAGTGCTTGGGATCCCATTCAGATGCAGTTGGGAGACATCCTGGCCTGGCCTTCCTACAAACCTGGGAATTAATTTATAATTAATGCATAATGGAAAGTTCCTTACAATTTAATTCACTGTCAATATTAAAATATATAGATTTACCATATCTGCACCTGAGAGCTCCCCGCCCCCCCAAGGCATGGTCCCTCGGGTATATAGGGTCCTGTTAATATCTGGGTGCTAGAATAGCTTCTTTATTTCAAAATATTAAAGCCACTGATTTCTCCCAAGTAGCAATATGTGCAAGTCCTGGGTCTCATTCATGGGTGCTGCATCTTGTCACCCTTCTCAGTATAGATGTAAGTATTGTAGATGTGGAAGGGGAGGTGGGTTAATGGTGGCAGTCGTGTATGAGAAGCCAGTGTACTACACACATGCACCTGTTCCACAGCACAGGAATGAACATACCTCCCAACTGTCTTGTTTTCTGCAGGACAGTCAAGATTTTGACAGCTCAGCCCGCAGTCCCGGGTTTCTTATTGAAATGTGTAGACTTGCTCTTTGATCTCCTGCACCGATACCAGAAAAAGATACAAAGTTAATTAAAATAAGACTTTTTTTACGCAGAGAGCCCAGAACAGTCAGCAGCCGCAATTAGATACTTTTATAACAATTTAAGATAAGCAAAGATACAATTGTAACTATTTAAGATAAGCAGGTCTGCTGGGAAAACTGAGACTTTCACCTTCATTTGCAAAGCTATAACACAACGCCCATAAATGTGTTCAGACTTCCATAACCTGCCACATTTTGTAAAATGGACATGGTACTTAGGGGGTGTGGTCACAAAATGGGCAAGACCAAAAAGATTTCATCAAAGTTTTTATCCCTCTTTTAGTTCTTCAAACTAATGAAAAACGGAACAGACAACATCATCATAAACAAAGGTGAACTGAGAGAGGCACCAGTGCACTGACACTTAACCCTTTCACTGCCAGTTACCCATTTCATTTGCACTCAGTGTCAGACATGTTGTGCTCTCACTTTAGGGACATATCCTGGGATTTTTTGTTTACCTAGGAAAACTATACATTCTTCTTTTTTTCAGGAGGACCTCTGCATTCTGAGATTTTGTGCATTTCCACTGCTGGAACAACATTTACAGCTCTAAATATTTTTAAACAAATTCTATTTTTCGTGATATAGGGATTATACCAGAAAAAATATTTAATTTTATATACAAAAATGCACCTGATTTGAAAAGCCTCATGTTTCTGGAATGTGCCAATACCAGATATGAATCATTTTATGGAGATTTGAAGTTAGTGCATATAGCTTGTTCTGGAAGTCAGCTTCTGAAAAATCAACACATGTACTGAATTTGGGGGGGGGGGTTTAAAAACACAAAGACCCCCCAAAACCATATATTTTTGGAAAGTACACATTCAACCGAATCCAAAATGGGTAACCATGTCTTTCTACTACAGAGTTACAATGCCTTCCCAAAATTGCTCGTTGCCTAGAGACTGGGGAATGAACAGGGACCGAGCAAGTGGCTTTAAAAGCCATTCCTCTGCTGCCATTCCTGGAAGTACTGCAGATCATAGAAATTACAATCTGTGGCACTTAAAGGAGGATTGTCCCTTACGTTTCATCTCTCTGTTTGTCCCTCTGTCCATCCATGTGTCAATCCGTCTCCCTTCCTGTCGATCTGTTTCTCTCAGTGCTTAACATGTTTCATCATCACAACGTTTCCCAGAAGTCAAAAGGCACAAGTTTTACCCAATTTGCAAAGGTAAAACGTATCGTATCTGACCAGTGTACTCTTAAGGAAAGAATGGATGACTTTCAAATTCCAAGAGAGAGGGTATCCTCTATTAAAGGAACAGCGCTCACAAGTGGAGGACCCTGAAAGGAGCCAAAACAATTTGAGTAAACCAAAAAGAGAGGGTGGCCGATTAACATTTGTGTCTAAATATAATTCCATGAGTTCACATATTACTAAAATTGTTCATAAACACTGGGGGCTCCTCAGAGATGGCATTCCAAATGTACAGGAGTTTAAGTCACCGCCAATGATGGCATTGAAAAAGAATAAGACTAGTGATGGGCGAATTTATTCGCCAGGCGCGAATTCGCGACGAATTTGCGCGTTTCGCCGCCAGCGAATAAATTCGCGAAACACTCGGGAAAATTCGCGGCAAAAATTTGCCCAAAAACGGGCGCCGGCGTCAAAAACGAGACGCCGGTGCTGTTTCGCAAATTTTTCGCCGTTTCGCAAAATTTGCGAATTTTTCGGCGAAGCGAAACGGCACAAATTCGCCCATCACTAAATAAGACAGTGGGCTCGTGTCTGGGAAGATCAGATCTAGGGGGTAGTAAGGAAACAGAGCAAGTACTAAGACCAACTAAAAATGGCACCTTCCCTTGCCTCATATGCAATTGCTGCTCTAATTGCCAGTGTGGTGAGGTGATTTATCACTCACATAAAGGCACCCCGATAAAAATTAAGGGACATTTTACCTGTTCTTCCACATTTGTTGTCTATGTGATAAAGTGCCCGAGTGGCTTGCAGTATGTGGGACAGACGTCCCGCATGGTTAAAGATCGCATACGCAAACATAAGTCCGCTATCAAAACCAAAAAGATAGAACAAGCTGTGGCCTGTCATTTCAATGAAAAAGGACATGGAGTCCTGCAATTAAAATATCAAGTAGTTGATGGGGTCCCAATATTACACCGACGGGGAGATAGGCTAAAACAACTGCTTAAAATGGAAGCCATGTAGATACGGATGCTAGGTACACTTACACTATCTGGTCTTAATAGGGAGTATGAATTACATAATTTCATTTATTTTATATAGTATATTATTGTTAAGAGTTTTCTTATATATACATTTCTTGTTTCAGGTATTTGGATTGATGTTTCTATTAGTGATGTGCGGGCCAACCCAATACACGCGGTTTTACCTGAGGGTCGGGCGGGTTTGGGTCGACCTTGCACTGCTCCTCGCGGGGGGCAACAGGGTGTGGGTTGAGCTCTTCTCCTGCTCTTCCCGCCCGCCAACTTCAAATGCCGGCTTCCGGGTTTATAGTCCCGCATCTGCTCGTCCTGCCTCTTTAGTGACGTCATCTGCTTGGCGGGTCGGCACGGGTCTATAAAAGGACCCCGGAAGCGCGGGTGCGGCGGGCACGGGCTGCAGCAGGTCGGGTTAGGGTCGGGTGCCGGTCAGGAAAACCATGACCCGCACATCACTAGTATCTATGGATAGGTCCTGGTGATTTATCAGGATGGACTTGTTTTATACAATGTCATATTGATGTTACAACATTGGGCACTACTATTATTATTTTAAGGAAATTCAGCCGTGTTTTTGTATACTAATTGGCCATTAGATGGCACTGTGATAAAGGATATAAAATGTGTTCACTAACTCGAGTTCAGTAGCTTGAGGAAAGGCGATTGTGAGCCTGAAATGTCGCTATTGTATTTCTGTCCAAAGAAAAGCCCTTACGCAATAAAGGCCTTTTAAGAAAATACTCTGCTGTCTGCTTGATGATCGTGTCTACGGAACAGGTGGAAGTGGCCACCAAAGACTTGCACCTCTGTCTATTATACTGTCACGGTCGGCACCCAACACCAGAACAAACACCAGACACCCTGGTCTCGGCTCGTGCTTCACCAGTAGTGTGACCGCCTTTGGGCCTCGGGAGGAGCCCTCGGCTTACTTGGATGCCACCTGGACTTAAACAAGAGGTGCAAGATGAGGGTTCTGGATAGGCAGAGGGGCACGACTGTAGAGCAAAGGCTTTTGGACAGAAGGTCGTAGTACAAGGCGTTAGGCAAAAGAGTAGTCAGATCAGGCAGAGAATAAACGTAGTCAGGCAGGCAAGGGTCAAACCAGGATGTCAATCAGAGGGTTAAGCAGAAGAGGTAGTCGGTATTCAGGCAAGGGTCAGGATCCAGAAGTCAGAAGTCAGAATAGTCAAAAGCCAGGCAGGGGTCACAACAGGAATCAAACAGGTTTAAAACAGGAATAGCAAAAGCTCAGGAAGCACCAGGAACAAACTCCTATCACAGGCAGTTTGCAAAAAGAAAATGTACCTTTAAGTATCATTTAAAATTCGCGCCATTGCGCGCTGACGTCATATGTCAGCGCACCTGCGCCTTTAATATGCGAGGAGGCACGCCGCGCACGCCCTAGGAACCGGTGCCGACCATCATGGTGGGTGTCCCCGTTGACCCCCACCGGAGTAACTATTTGTTACATATACCCTATGGGTGATTGCTGACTTCTAATATACACCATTCAGTCCTTGTGCTGCCGCCAAATATCTGGTTATAATGAGCGATTAAACAAGAGATGATTGGCCGATATGACAGCAATGACTCCACCCACACACACTAATCATCTTGTAGCCACTTACACACACACTCGCTACTTTTCGTGCCAACTCAAATATATTTCTGCAAAACTGACATTTCTTTTCAATCTTTCACAGGAATGAAAAGAAAAATGTACACTTTTCCAAATATGAATTTCCCAACAAGATAACATTTCAAACATCCAAAATTGACACCCCCCCATCACACGTCCATATGTGCACTCACACTTCTACATATGATCCAACACTGACACAATCCACACACTACAAATGCTTGCACTCACACGCAACCCTGCACTTCATCAAACGCACCCTCACATTTCTACATTTACTTACACACAAACTTCTACATATGCTCCCACACCCACCCACACTTTTACATATGCTCCCACACTCACATACTTCTACATACTGTGCACAATCACACACTTCTAAATATGTTTCCAAACATACCCACACACTTAATACGGAGTTACTGAGAGAATCAGCCGACAATGCAGTACTTGCTGCTAAATGTGCTTTTTATTGCCACAACATGTTTTGGGCTCAATGTCCTTTATCAAGTGTTATACCGTACAAGTGAAGACACAAACATTTATACATTAGTGTGAGGAAGACCTCCCCCTATGGGGGTTGTGCACCAGTCAGCAATCATAGTCTGTTTAGTCCAATAAATTCCAGTGTGGTTGTGAAAAATTGTTTCAATCAATTAATTAAAAACCCCCGGTACTGCCATTTTATTGGCCTACCTTGTATATTCACACCTGAAACAATACATTATTTGCTTTAAATTGTTGATTTTTTAACAAAACCTCTGTAGTAAGCGAACTTACTTTTATACATGTAGCCAGATATATAAATATAATTATATGTAGTTGCCCATCTTACCATTACGTAGTATTCTAGCATTCTTTGGGAAGTAATATAGTGTTCCAAATTCGGTTAAGCTAGTTATCTGAAAATGGAAACAGAGAGACACATCAGTTATATTGTAAAATTAACAATTCTGCAACTAAACATTGTTGCACTAATAAAATTGTTGCAATAGAACTTAATGCATTTTGTTGCCACCCTTCTGTTACAAATAACATTTTACATTCCATTTATCGTTCATACCTAGTGGATGTAAAGTATCGAATTTTTTAATCCAAGACCCTTCGTTTTGTAGTAGGTATTGTCTCATGTTACCTCCCCTTTGTGGGGGCTGAATCACCTCTAAAACCATCCATTTCAACTGTGTTTGGTTATTGTTTGCATTGTTAAAGTGCCTCGATACGGTTGTGTCTGTATAAGAGCCTTGCTTACAGTTACAGATGTTTCCCATATGTTCTTTAATCCTGGTTTTTATGCTCCTGCTTGTCTGCCCAACATATCCCTTGCCACATGGGCATTTTGAATATACAATGTAGGCCAATAAAATGGCAGTACCAGGGTTTTAATTAATTGATTGAAACACCCACTTTGAGCTTTTTTCACAACCACACTGGAATTTATTGGACTAAACAGACTATGATGGACTGGTGCACAACCCCATAGGGGGAGGTCTTCTTCACATGACCGCATAAATGTTTGTGTCTTCACTTGTACGGTATAACACTTGATAAACCACCAAGTACTGCATTGTCGGCTGATTCTCTCAGTAACTCCGTATTATTGTGAATTATTCTAGACCTGAGGTGGGGGTTATACTGAGATTGAAGAGCCAAATAATCCTATCCCCCAGAGCGCAGTCATGCTTATCGTGTGGTAATTGAGTTATCCCCACACTACATATGTTCCCACACTAATACCCACTATGGTTGCCACCTGGCTGGTATTTTAGCGGCCTGGTTGGTAAAAATTATTGTTGATCCCAAAAAAGATAAATATATAGGAAGGCCGGTATTTTTTTCCAGAGAAGGTGGTAACCCAGGGCCGGAACTAGGGGTAGGCAGAAGAGGCACTTGCCTAGGGCGCAAAGGCACAGGGGTGCCAGGCACGTACCTCTTCTGACGCCTTCCCCTAGCTCAGGCCGCTATGTTCAAAAGATGTGGCTGTAGTTCTACGTAGTGTACGGTCTTCTGCGCGCTCGCATTTTCTGCGCACTCGCATTTTCTGCGCACTCACATATTCTCCATCACTCGCACACTCCTACATACAGTATACTCGAAAACTTACACACACTTCTACATATGCTCTCACACACACACACACACTTCTACATGTATTCCCATACTAAAAACCAACAAAAACCCACACACTTCTACATAAGCTCCAACACACTTCTACATATGCACCCACAAAAACACCTACACACTTCTACATAAGCTCCCATACTCACTCACACCCACTTCTACAATAGCTCCAACGCTCACACCCACCACACAATTCTACATATGCTCCCACATTCACACCCAGCCGCACACTTATATGCTACCACACACCTATATATGCCAACACATTCACACCCACCCTCTTCTACATATGCTCCCACCCTCACAATTCTACATATGCAAATAAAGTTAAACTTTTTAACCATTATGGATGGATATGGAGTGCTCGTCCAATACTTTTCGACTAATGTGTGTATGTATCCTATAGTGTGTATGTGTCCTATAGTGTATGTGTCCTATAATGTGTGTATGTGTCCTATAGTGTATGTGTCCTATAATGTGGGTATGTATCCTATAATGTGTGTATGTGTCCTATAATGTGTGTATGTGTCTTAGAGGTGGTGTGGGTCCTATAAGTTGTGTATGTGTCCTATAAGTTGTGTATGTGTCCTATATTGTGTGTATGTGTCCTAAAATGTGTGTATGTGCCCTTGAGGGTGTGTATGTGCCCTATAATGTGTGTATGTGTCCTAAAATGTGGGTATGTGTCCTATAATGTGTGTATGTGTCTTTTAATGTATTCATGTGTCCTAGAGGTTGTGTATGTAGCCTAGAGAGTTATATAGGGTGTGTATGTTTTATATAGGGTATGCATTTGCACCTACCCAATTGTCCACTTCCTTCTCTCCCAGACTGTTATTTATTTATATTATTAATATTATTGCTGTTATTTCTCACACTAATTGCACTACTGTGCATGTATGGCATTTAGGGTATGCATGCCCGGGTTCTACTTCACACATGCACTGGAGGGTGTTTATGTGTCCTATAATGTGTATATGTGTCCTACAGGGTTTGTATGTGCCCTATAATGTGTGTATGTGTCCCGTGAGGATAGGTTAGAAATATCAAGTGTCCGAGCTCGACCTGCAGCTTGATGTTCGGGACATGTCTGAAACTTGTCCATCGCCCAAGAACAGAAGTTTGTACAGAACATGAACTGAGAGTAAACAAGCCATGGAAACCCCCTCCCAAAGGGGTATAAAAGGACATGTAGTGGAAGACCAATTTGAAATGCTTATGTACTTCTTGTGTCGTACGTGACTGTCATTCCCCCACAAATAAACCTTATCGGATTTCTTTATCTCATAAGTCTAGGTGGCATAATTTTGTGGAGGAGATTTCCTCGATAAATAAAGAGACTGGTTGCCTGACATTTTGGTGGCCTGTGTGAGGAAGAAGATTATATCCTTGAGTTGTACCCTGCATAAGAAACAAGTGACCCAAATTTCTACTGGCCAGGTAAGAACCGATTTTCGTTCTTATACAAAATGTGCTTGAAGTGACAAGCTTAGTTGGACAGGGTGCACTCAGGATGGACTTCTTAAACAGGTAATGCCACCTACGGGAATTGAAGCGGTTCTGTATTATATAATGCCTCTGCTTTCATTCTGCATAAAGATAATAGGGGCTTTGCATAATCCTCTTCATATTCTACTGCTACCACCTACTGGGAGCTGAGTGAAATAACATCATTAACCCTTTCTCAAGAGTTGTGAGTGACGGGCGAGAGTAGTGTGTTGAGGCACCTTCACAGTCAGCCTGAATGAGATAGGGTCCCCAAATTTCCATTGTCAGACCATGAGTTCCAGCTGGCAAAGGTCGGGGGTATAGGTCATTAGTGAGTGGTGAATGAGTCAGTAGGGTATCCTATCTCTGTGGTAATTTACTAACCTAAAGTAATGTTCATATGTATAATCATTGAAGTACTGGAAATTTCTATAGTAGTAGGTATACTTTTTCATAATTTTCGTGAAATTAGATATCTTTTTGCACATCTGGTATATCTGGTCGTGTGGGACCGGGCATTTACCCTGCCAACCGGGTTGGGACTCTTTGTGGAGGAGTTAAAAGGGTAAAGTGCGTTGTGGGAACTTTTCCACACCGGGAAAAGTTCCAGAGAAATAAATAAAAATGGGGAGTAGTTTCAGCTGTAAACGCAAGTCTGATTCTCTGGGAGATAAACAGACTCCAGCAGAGCTAATGGCTGATAAATACGGGTGGTGGATAATTGAAAAGTTGCCAGAGTGGAATGGGATGACCAGGGGTGATCCATTTGGTCAAGTGCCAATTGAAAGTAGTTACAGTTTAAACACATGGGCAATTTTCAGGAAAAATGATTTGATAGGTTTGACCAACAGGGAATGGATGCTGTAAACATTTGAATACTGGAATGTGGCCGATATACCCCAGAGATGAATAGTCTTGAGAGTGTATATACTTGTTTCACTAGGCTCTAGGAATTTCCTAATATTAGAGACATAGAGCAGGCAGTTGTGCTGTTATTAACGTTAATGCTGAGAATTTAGCTGAGCTTCTTAAGAAATTACAGATTCAGTAGGACCTGGAGATGAATAGAGGTCCAAAAAGGGTTCTGGGAGCTCACCACAGTTATGGGAAAACATGTATAGAAAGGTGAAGATAGAGGAAAGGGAGGAATAACTATTCTCATACACCTGATACAATAAGTGTAAATCCCAGACAATCCCCAACCAAGTTTTTTTTTTATTCCTGATTTACTTGAAGATAAAGCAAAGCAACCTGCTAGTGCACTTGCTGAGAAAGAAGCAATATAGCAAACTCCCCCGCAAGCACAGGAGCCTACAGCTCTGGTAGAACCCCCACCATATTCAGATTTGGCTGGCAAGGAGCGAGATCTTAGCTTAAGCCATACAGACATTAGAGGGGGCAGTGAGGCTCCAGTACAAGGGTTCCCAGTACATACAATAACCACAGTGGAACCACAGGCAGATATAAAAGCAGGAACAGGTGAAATAATGGAAAGAACAATGAGATAGAAGTACTACCTAAAAATGGCAAGCTTTGGAAGGAGTAATAGACAAATAGGAGTCACAAGAAAGGTTCACTTTTTGAAGTGAAACAAGCCCCAGGTGAAGAGGTCTGGGATTATAGTAAAATGTATTTAGACATAGCCAAGGAGCTAGATGTAAACCAGAAAGATCAAGCAAATATAATGTCCAATGCTGCTAAGCAGGCATGGATAGCTGGTCTGCAGGATAGTATACAAAAGAAACTGCAGGACATTAGACTTGATTATAGGAGTATGAATATGAATGCTCTGAGAGATATCTGTGCTAGTATAGAGCAGGAAAATCAGAGGAGAGCAAGGGTTAAGAACTACTACATTGCCAGTGATCAAAAGTGTGAATAGAGAAATTTAGAAAAGAAAATGAGTAACTGCTTCAATTGTGGTCATAACTGACATACATGGTAGCTTAACCAATTAAATTAAATTGAAAATTACCACTCCAGAGTCCAGATTTGGAAACTTTTGTAGAGGTTCTTATTATACCTGCCTATATTGTTGCATATGGCAAGGATGCCTTTGTTGAACTACAATTTCCAGATTTGACCAATGAGGAAGTCATTTGTTTAGTGGACTCAGGAGCAGTGAGAAAAATCATAGATGAGAACACTTTAAGGGGAGTAAAGTTACATTTAAGAAAGGCCCTGTCGCCACGGGCATAGGTGGGACTATATTATACCCTTGACAGAGACGCAACCTACTGTTGTAAGAGTAGGTAGAAATTCAGTTGTCCAAAATATATTGGTGTTAGATGACATACCCATGAATCTCCTGGGATGGGACATATTGTAGGCCTGCATACAATACACGCCAAAGGGTGCGGTTGTAACAACAAAATCAATCCCAGAGGAGATCCATTGTAGACTAACGTCCCTTCTAGAGCAGGAGGGTTGAAGAAAAACCAAATAGTGGACACAGCAAGAGTGAAATGGAGACAGGTGACATTCCTATAATAATGGTACAAAAACCTGGGAATTAATGGGGAGAGACAAAAATAAATAAATACATAAATAAAATATGGGGATAATGGAAGTGTTCCAGGTACAAATAAAGATTAAGCCAGGTAGTGAGTTGCCCAGAATACCTTAGTACCCGCTCTCCCCATTACAACAAAAAAGCATTAAAGATCATATTTAACTGTTATTGGAGCAAGGAGTGATGGTATAATTGGACTCACCAGTATGGACACCATCGTACCCAGTGAGGAAAAAAGATAGGCCAGGAGAGCCCCCCACCTTTAGGATGGTACATGACTTGAAAGCCATCAATAAGATAATAGGGAAGTTTATGCAACCACCTACCAATCACAGAGTGTTGAGAAATGTTATAGGAACGGTTTCTTATTGCAGGCTGGCAATAATACAAGCTCCTACACTCAACTGACCCAAGCAAACCTTTTCAGTTGTTTTGTGCTGTGACAGGAAATACAGGGAATGGTGTTTTGTGCCAAATGTCACCATCTGGAAGGCACATAGTGGCTCACGAGAGTCTGCAGTTATATACAATTATACAAGGTGGCCCTACATGTGTTAAAGAGGTGGCTGGGGCAGCCATGATAATAGAAAAAGTGGCCCTTATACGATTGGGTCAACCTCTCACTATATATATATGTCTCATGCGGCTGTTCAAACACAGTACTTAACCTCCTCCAGGCTTGGTAAGTATGAAGCCATCCTAAAGGAAACAGGAGACATAGTCGTGCAAAGATGTCCTGTTCTCAACCGCGCTACCTGCCTGCCCCCTGAAGAAGGGGAGGGTAAAGCAGAGACAGAGGTGGGTGACCACGATTATCTCCAGTTGATGGAGGAGGAAAGCAGTCAATCATCTCCTGTCCTGGAGGTTTCGATGCCTGATCTTGACTTGGTTATATACGTGGATGGTTCTAGGCTATACAAAGATGGAACCACTAGAACCTTGTATGCCACTGTAAGTCAGACAGAGGTGTTAGCTAGTGGCAAATTGCCTCCTCACTTTTCAGCACAGCAGGCAGAATTGGTAACTAACAAAGGTTAGGAAAAAGGCTGTAGGACATGGACAGCAGATAAGCTTATTCGATTTTAACTGATTTTGGGGTGATCTGGAAGTATAGAGGTTTTAAAACTACACAGAGAACTTTAGAGGAAAAAGGTAATAGATTGGCAGATGCAGTGGCTAAAGCAGCTGTGATTGGGACACAGGGAGGAAACATAGGTGGCACGCCACCCTGTCCAGCTGGGAAGAGAGCAGACAGGACACACGCAGACACAGAGAATGGCCCAACTACATGCTCAACCCCACCTAATAGATTCTTGCTAGCAGCTCAACAAGATGTAGAAACCAAGCCTATATTGGAGCCTTTCCAAGAGTTAAAATGTTGCAGGAAACTGCCCCCTCTGAATGTAGAGAAAAGATAAGGTAGCAAGAGATGTTATAGCTGTTCAAGAAGGTTTATGGGCTGAGTAAGGGAAATAGTGCATGCCACCTAGAGGGGAGCAAAGATTAATGAGTCTGGCACATGGTCAAGGCCATTTTGGGCCACAGCCAGTGGCACGTGCCTGGCATAGTGAATATATGGCAGAATTTTTTTTTTTTCAAGAATGGCAAGTCTACATAATGCATAAAATACTAATGCATAATGTGGGTACAATTATACATATCCCGCAGAAACATATGCCTAGTATACATATATGGGGTTCCTAAAACAATAAAGAGTGACAGAGGTATGTACTTCACAGGACAAGTAATACAAGAAAGATGCAAGCAATTAGGAATAGAAAAGGTTTCCCATACCCCATATCACCCACAAAGTTCAGGCAAAGTGGTGAGGTACAATGGGATAATTAAGACTAGACATGCCAAACTTATGTCATCACAACATACAAAAAAAAACTCCAGCACTCCCTTCTGAGTGGTGAAAATTAAACTGTATATCCTTTCTTCCATTGTGTTGATTGTGCAACTGACCACAATACAATTGATGATGGGGGGCAAGAGGTCTATGTTAGATACATAGAACTTATAGGAGCGTCTAAATGTATTGCCATATGAGTATATAATGGTTTCTATAGTAATATTGTTTATATTGTGGGAGTGGCAGTGAATAACACCCACATTTAAGGAAATTAAGACGACTGTCAATCTAAATCCCACAGCTTGGTCATATAGCATTGATAACAAATTTGAAATTTCACCAAGCAACCTGATAGAACTTAGTGAGGAAAGGAGAGACTGTGTAATTTCTCATACTATCATTTTGTCAGAATTTAGGGAGGGAAATTATTTGACATTGATTCTTTTTAAACATAAAAAGGAAAGATATCGGGTCAATTTAGCCATAGAAACCTAATGAATCCCCATCTTGATATAGACATTAATGATAGAATGCAGACCTATCACGATAAAGTGGAGGTGTATACCATGGGGCATATCAAGAGATTGTGCGACTACTTGACCCACCTACCATATGCATAAGCTCCAGGTTTGTTAATCATGCAGTAAGGGTGAGCGGACGCATACTATATTTATTATATTGGCACAACACTAGAAGTATGCAAAGTTGATTGATGACCACACAGCATGTTTCTTGCACCCCTAAGTGTTCATGTTTAGATGAAGAAGATGAGGGGAAAGGGGCTGCAAGTCAGAAATTGAAAATAACATGCAGTGGTTTGTATCATTACTGGGATATCATGGTATAGCTATTCCTAGACTATTACCACCTGGATTACACTACATTTGTGTAAACAGAACTACGCATGGCTCCCTATAGGGGCTTATGACAATAGTACAATAGGACGCGTAGCCAGAACATCTCGAAAGAGAAGAAGAAAAAGAGAATTATTCTCCACGGGAGACAAGGCATGGATGTGGTTCCCAGCATTAACTGGTTGGGGGAAAAAAAGCGACTTTGCAAAATAGAATGGCCCTAGATTACCTATTGGCGGCACAAGGTGGAGTTTGTGCTGTTGTAGGAAACGAGTGTTGTACATGGATACAAGATGCTCATGGTCCAATTGAGGCGCACCTGGACAAGGTGAGGGAGTTACAACAAAAAAGCAAGAAACATTTCCGTTAAATGGGGAAATCCTCTCTACTGGCTAGGAAGTGCAGGGACATGGTTATCAAATATTTTTAAGTCATTCATGGCACCAATCGTGAGTATGATTATATTCGTGATAATGTTTTTCTTTTTAATTAAGTTAATAATGTGTTGTTACAGGACTGCAACCAAGAATAGACGTAAACATGTCCACAAAGAAGAATAAGACACCCAAAACAACCTGTATGAAGTGCATAAAATAGTTGATTGTAAACTTAAGAATACAAAATTAATTTACAGAATCAGGTGGACAGGGTATTCCTCAAATGAGGATACCTGGGAACCATCTAAAAACCTTATAGAAAAAAAACTTATAGAGTGTGAACCGCTTTTTAATGAATTTTGGAAACAATATTTAGGTGTTGAAGTGTTAGATCCTATTGATATGTTAAAAAATTGCAGATAGATTGTTATGTAGCTTTTCATCATAAACCTCCTCTTCTGTAACGATCTAGGGACAATGTGAAATCGTGAGAGGTGGGGAATGGAGGACTTGTCTCCCCAGATAGTGTGTTCTCCTGTACTATGGGAAGCTAATAGAGCAACCATGGTGCAAAGTACCTAACCTGGGGTCTCACCTTTTCAGTAGTTGGGAAGGGAGAAATAAGGAAATGTGGCCCTAATCAGGGCCAAGAGGAGGGAATGTGAGGATCAAGTGTGTGAATAAGAAGTATTAAATATGGTTTAAATTGTTAATCATTAATAGGGAAGAAAAGATTCAGGCCTGAGCATTTTATGTCCTGGATCATGAACTTATAATCAACTTGTTTTCTTTGCAGTGTACCCTGATGTATGTTTATCAATTCTCAATATCGAGAAGATGGACTTGCTGAGTCATTTATCATTCCCTCCCGATCTCAACCAGAAGCTTGATGTTGGGGACATGTCTGAATCTTGTCTATCGCCCAAGAACAGAAGTTTGTACAGAACATGATCTGAGAGTAAACAAACCGTGGAAACCCCCTTCCAAAGGGGTATAAAAGGACATGTAGTGGAAGACTAATTTGGAATACTTATGTACTTCTTGTGTCGTACGTGACTGTCATTCCCCCGCAAATAAACCTTATCTGATTTCTTTATCTCATAAGTCTAGGTGGCATTAATTAGTGGAGGAGATTTCCTCGATAAATAAAGAGACTCGTTGCCTGACAGTCCTATAATGTGTGTATGTGTCCTAGAGGGTGTGTATGTGTCCTAGAGGTTGTGTATGTGGCCTAGAGAGTTATATAGGGTGTGTATGTTTTATATAGGGTATGCATGTGCGCCTACCCGATTATATTTCTCACACTAATTGCGCTACTGTGCATTCGTGGAGTTTAGCGTATGCACACTCGGGTCCCACTTCACACATGCACTGGAGCGCCAACTTGCACAGGATCGGGCTCAAACGGCACCACCACCGGCCAGGTTGCCTAGGGCACCAGGCCCGGCTCTGGTATGTGTCCTACAATGTGTGCCTGTGCCCTAGAAAGTGTGTGTGTACTAGAAGGTAGGTGTGTGTGTCTCCTATAATGTGTGTATGTGTCCTAGACTTTGTGTGTGTCCTATTTTGTGTGTATGTGTTCAACTTGTGTGTGTCCTATAATGTATGCATGTGTCCTAGAGGTTGTGCATGTGGCCTAGAGAGTTATATAGGGTGTATATGTGTTATATAGGGTATGCATGTGCGTCTACCCGATGTCCAGTTCCTTCTCTCCCCGACTGTCGCTGTTATTTCTCACACTAATTGCGCTACTGCGCATGCATGACGTTTACGGTATGCATGCTCGGGTCCCACTTCACACATGTACTGAAGCGCCAACTTGTGCAGGAGTGCGCATGTGCCCTAGAAAGTGTGTGTGTCCTAGAAGGTAGGTGTGTTTCCTCTAATGTGTGTATGTGTCCTAGACTGTATGTGTCCTATAATGTGTGTAGGTGTCCTATAATATGTGTTGGTGGAGTGCATATGTCCTAGAGGGAGTGCATGTGTCCAATAATGTGTGCATGTTTCCAATAATGTGTGTATGGGTCCTATAATATGTGTATGTGTCCTATAATGAGTGTGTCCTATAATGTATGTATGTGTCCTAGATGGTGTGTATTTGTCCTAGAGGGCATGTATGTGTCCCATAATGTGTGTATGAATCCAATAATAACTGTATGTGTTCTATAATGTGTGTATGTGTCGTAGACTTTGTGTATGTGTCCTATAATGTGGGTAGGTGTCCTATAATGTGTGTAGGTGCCCTAGAATGTGTGGATGTGTCCTAGAATGTGTGGATGTGTCCTAGAATGTGTGGATGTGTCCTAGAATGTGTGGATGTGTCCTAGAATGTGTGGATGCGTCCTAGAGGGTAATTATGTGTATTATAATGTGTGCATGTGTCCTATAATGTGTGTGTATGTGTCCCATAATGTGTGTATCTGTCCCATAATGTGTTTATGTGTCCCATAATGTGTGTATGTGTCCAACAATGTGTGTCCTATAATGTGTCTGTGTGTCCTAAAATGTGTGCACGTGTCCAATAATGTGCGCACATGTCCAATAATGTGTGCACGTGTCCAATAAAGTTTGTGTGTGTCCTATAATGTGTCCTAGAGGGTGTGCATGTGTCCCATAATGTATGTATCCAATAATGACTGTATGTGTTCTATAATGTGTATAGGCATCCTATTATGTGTGTATGTGTCCAATAACGTGTGTCCTATAATGTATGTGTCCTATAATGTGTGCATGTGTCCTATAATGTGTGTGTGTGTCCAATATAGTGTGCTTGTGTCCAATAAAGTGTGTATGGGTCCTATAATGTGTATGGGTCCTATAATATGTGTATGGGTCCTATAATATGTGTATGGGTCCTATAATATGTGTATGGGTCCTATAATATGTGTATGGGTCCTATAATGAGTTTATGTGTCCTAGAGGTCGTGTATGTGCCCTATAACATGCGTATGTGTCCAATAAAGTGTGTATGTGTCCAATAAAGTTTGTATGTGTCCTATAATGAGTGTGTCCTACAATGTGCGTATGTGTCCTAGAGGGTGTACATGTGTCCTAGAGGGTATGTGTCAAATAAAGTGTGTATGTGTCCAATAAAGTGTGTATGTGCCAATAATGTGTGTATGTGTGTCAGCCACCGCAGCTCTGTCATGGAGCTTGCGGCCGCCTCCCCCTCAGCCTATTTAAGTTTGCACAGGTGCAGTAACGATGTGCAGTTATACTTACTCTATCTGGAAGTAAGGCTGGTGTCTCTCATGCTCCAAGATCTTCATGTCGAGAATCATCATATGTGCCAATAATGTGTGTATGTGTCCAATAAAGTGTGTATGTGCCAATAATGTGTGTATGTGTCCAATAAAGTGTGTATGTGTCCAATAAAGTGTGTATGTGCCAATAATGTGTGTATATGCCTATAATGTGTGTGTACTATAATGTGTGTATGTGTCCTAGAGGGTTTATGTGTACTATAACGTGTGTGTATGCGTGTTCTATAATGTGTGTATGTGTCCCATAATGTGTGTATGTATCCAACAATAAATGTATGTGTTCTATAATGTGTGTAGGTGCCCTATAATGTGTGTAGGTGCCCTATAATGTGTGTAGGTGCCCTATAATGTGTGTAGGTGTCCTATAATGTGTGTAGGTGTCCTATAATGTGTGTAGGTGTCCTATAATGTTTGTAGGTGCCCTATCATGTGTGTAGGTGCCCTATAATGTGTGTAGGTGTCCTATAATGTGTGTAGGTGTCCTATAATGTGTGTAGGTGTCCTATAATGTGTGTAGGTGCCATATAATGTTTGTAGGTGCCCTATAATGTGTGTATGTGTCCTAGAGGGTGTGTATGTCTCCAATAATGTGTGTATGGGTCCAATAATGTGTGTTTGGGTCCAATAATGTGTGTATGTGTCAATAATGTGTGTATGTGTCCTATAATGAGTGTGTCCTATAATATATCTCCAATAATGTGTGTATGGGTCCAATAATGTGTGTATGGGTCCAATAATGTGTGTATGTGTCAATAATGTGTGTATGTGTCCAATAAAGTGTGTATGTTCCAATAATGTGTGTATGGGTCCTATAGTATGTGTATGTGTCCCATAATGAGTGTGTCCCATTATGTGTGTATTTATCCAATAATGACTGCATGTGTTCTATAATGTGTGTATGTGTCGTAGACTTTGTGTATGTGTCCAATAAAGTGTGTAAGGGGCCAATAATGTGTGTATGTGTCCTAGACTGCGTGTATGTGTCCTAGACTGCGTGTATGTGTCCTAGACTGCGTGTATGTGTCCTAGAATGCGTGTATGTGTCCTAGACTGCATGTATGTGTCCTAGACTGCGTGTATGTGTCCTAGAATGTGTGTATGTGTGTCTTATAATGTATTTATGTGTCCTATACTGTGTGTATGTGTCCTAGAATGTGTGTATGTGTCCTGTTAGGTGTTTATGTGGCGTAATGTGTGTATAGTTACATAGTTACATAGTTAAATTAGGTTGAAAAAAGACAAAGTCCATCAAGTTCAACCCCTCCAAATGAAAACCCAGCATCCATACACACACCCCTCCCTACTTTTAATTAAAATTCTATATACCCATACCTATACTAACTATAGAGTTTAGTATCACAATAGCCTTTGATATTATGTCTGTCGAAAAAATCATCCAAGCCATTCTTAAAAGCATTAACTGAATCAGCCATCACAACATCACCCGGCAGTGCATTCCACAACCTCACTGTCCTGACTGTGAAGAACCCTCTACGTTGCTTCAAATGAAAGTTCTTTTCTTCTAGTCTAAAGGGGTGGCCTCTGGTACGGTGATCCACTTTATGGGTAAAAAGGTCCCCTGCCATTTGTCTATAATGTCCTCTAATGTACTTGTAAAGTGTAATCATGTCCCCTCTCAAGCGCCTTTTTTCCAGAGAAAACAACCCCAACCTTGACAGTCTACCCTCATAATTTAAGTCTTCCGTCCCTCTAACCAATTTAGTTGCACGTCTCTGCACTCTCTCCAGCTCATTTATATCCCTCTTAAGGACTGGAGTCCAAAACTGAACTGCATACTCCAGATGAGGCCTTACCAGGGACCTATAAAGAGGCATAATTATGTTTTCATCCCTTGAGTTAATGCCCTTTTTTATGCAAGACAGAACTTTATTTGCTTTAGTAGTCACAGAATGACACTGCCCAGAATTAGACAAGGTGTTATCTACAAAGACCCCTAGATCCTTTTCATTTAATGAAACTCCCAACACATTGCCATTTAGTGTATAACTTGCATTTATATTATTTTTGCCAAAGTGCATAACCTTGCATTTATCAACATTGAACCTCATTTTCCAGTTTGCTGCCCAGTTTTCCAGTTTAGACAGATCACTTTGCAAAGTGGCAGCATCCTGCATGGAACCTATAGTTCTGCACAATTTAGTATCATCTGCAAAAATAGAAACAGTACTTTCAATGCCCACCTCCAGGTCATTAATAAACAAGTTGAAAAGCAAGGGACCTAGTACAGAGCCCTGCGGTACTCCACTAACAACACTGGTCCAATTAGAAAATGTTCCATTTACCACCACTCTTTGTAGTCTATCTTTTAGCCAGTTCTCTATCCAGGTACAAATACTATGTTCCAGGCCAACATTCCTTAATTTAACCAGTAACCTTTTGTGTGGCACTGTATCAAATGCTTTAGCAAAGTCTAAGTAAATCACATCCACTGCCATCCCAGAATCGAGGTCTCTACTTACATTCTCGTAAAAAGAAATTAAGTTAGTCTGGCAAGATCTATTACGCATAAAACCATGCTGGCACAAACTCATAGTATTATGATTTGCTATGAAGTCCAGTATCTTATCCTTTATTAACCCTTCGAAAAGCTTTCCTAATACTGACGTCAGACTAACTGGCCTATAGTTTTGAGGCTGAGAACGGGATCCTTTTTTGAATAGAGGTACCACATTAGCAATTCGCCAGTCTCTCGGCACTATGCCAGATCTCAATGAATCCTGAAAAATTAAGTAAAGAGGTTTGGCAATCACAGAGCTAAGCTCGCTAATTACCCTGGGATGAATACCATCTGGCCCTGGACCTTTGTTAATCTTAACATGTTCAAGTCTCTTTTGAATTTCATCATGTGTGAACCATGCATCATTAGTTGTATTACTAGAATTGGGAGTGTTAAGAAGGAAACCTTCACTTAGTGGTTCTTCATTTGTGTAGACAGATGAAAAATACGAGTTCAGAATCTGCGCTTTTATTTTGTTTTCATCAACCAGCTGACCCCCCTCTGATAGTAACGTTCCTTGCTTACAAGTGGAATATACTGACAAATATATTTATTAAGCAGCATTTTAAAGACTTCCCATTTTTGTTCTGTGTTTAACCCTGTGAAAAGCATTTCCCACTTAATATGTTGCAGAGATGCCCTTATACTGTCAAAGTTTGCACGTCTGAAATTTAGTGTTTTAGTTACTCCCTTATACATTACACCCATACCTTCAAGGACACATGCACACCCTATAGGTCCTTTAATGTGTCCTTTAATGTTTGTATGAGCCCTATAAGGTGTGTATGTGACCTATGGGGTGTGTATATGTCGTATAATGTGTGTATGTAGCCTATAGGGTATGTAGGCGTTCTAGAGGGTGTGTATGTGTTCTACAGGGAGGGCATGTGGTATATAGGGTGTACCTGTGTCCTGATATGTATGTTTGTGTTGTGTATGTGTCCTATAGGGTGTGTATGTGTCCTTGAGGGTATGGGTCATAGATTGTGTATATGTTTCCTATAGGGTGTGTGTGTGTCCTATAGGGTTTGCATGTGTCCTAGAGGGTGTATATGTGTCCTAGAGGGTGTATATGTGTGTTAGAGGGTGTATATGTGTCCTAGAGGGTGTATATGTGTCCTAGAGGCTGTATATGTGTCCTAGAGGGTGTATGTGTGTCCTAGAGGGTGTATATGTGTCCTAGAGGGTGTATATGTGTCCTAGAGGGTGTATGTGTGTCCTAGAGAATGCGTGTGTCCTAGATAGTGCGTTTGTGTCCTAGAGAGTGCATTTGTGTCCTAGAGAGTGCATTTGTGTCCTAGAGAGCGTGTTTGTGTCCCAGAGAGCGTGTTTGTGTCCCAGAGAGCGTGTTTGTGTCCCAGAGAGCGTGTGTGTGTCCAAGAGAGCGTGTTGGTGTCCTAGAGAGTGTGTTGTATGTGGCCTATAGGGTGTGTATGTGGCCTATAGGGTGTGTATGTGGCCTATAGGGTGTGTATGTGGCCTATAGGGTGTGTATGTGGCCTATAGGGTGTGTATGTGGCCTATAGGGTGTGTATGTGGCCTATAGGGTGTGTATGTGTTTTTGAGGGTGTGTATAGTATGTGTCCTATAGGGTGTGTACCTGTCCTCCAGTGTGGGTATGTGGTATATAGGGTGTGTGTGTCCTAGAGTATATGTATGTGTCCTATAGGGTGTGCATGTGTCCTTGAGGGTATAGGTCATAGATTGTGTGTGTGTGTGTTTCCTATAGGGGGGTGTGTGTCCTATAGGGTGAGTATGTATCCTAGACTGTGTGCATGTGTGTGTATGTGTCCTAGACTGTGTGTATGTGTCCTATAATGTGTGTATGTGTCCTATAGGGTGTTTCCTAGAGGGTGTGTATGTGTTATGTAGGAAGTTTATGTTACCTATAGGGTGTGTTTGTGACATTTAGGGTGTGTAGGTGGTATATAGTGTGTGTCTCCTATAGGGTGTGTGTGTCTCCTATAGGGTGTGTATGTCTCCTATAATGTATGTGTATGACCTAGAGTGTGTTTATCTGTACCATATGATTTGTATGTCTTCTATAGTATGTGTATTTCTTCCATAGGGTGTGTTATGGGTTATATGGGGTGTGTATGTGTCCTTTAGGGTGTTTGTGTGTCCTAGAGGCTGTGTCCTAGAAGGTGTGTATGTGCCCTAGAGGGTGTGTTTGTGTCCTAAGGGCTGTGTATGTGTCCTAGAGAGTTTGCATGTGTCCTGGAGAGTTTGCATGTGTCCTAGAGAGTTTGCATGTGTCCTAGAGAGTTTGCACGTGTCCTAGAGAGTTTGCACGTGTCCTAGAGAGTTTGCACGTGTCCTAGAGAGTTTGCACGTGTCCTAGAGAGTTTGTACGTGTCCTAGAGAGTTTGCACGTGTCCTAGAGAGTTTGCACGTGTCCTAGAGAGTTTGCACGTGTCTAGAGAGTTTGCACGTGTCCTAGAGAGTTTGCACGTGTCCTACAGGATGTATATGTGTCCTATATGGTGCATATGTGTCCTAGAGAGTTTGCACGTGTCCTACAGGGGGTGTATGTGTCCTAGAGAGTTTGCACGTGTCCTACAGGATGTGTATGTGTCCTATAGGGTGCGTATGTGTCATATACAGTAGTTGGTGTATGTGTGTTTTAATGTGTGTATGTGTGTTTTAATGTGTGCTCGTGTCCTAGAGAGTGTGCTCGTGTCCTAGAGAGTGTGCTCGTGTCCTAGAGAGTGTGCTCGTGTCCTAGAGAGTGTGCTCGTGTCCTAGAGAGTGTGCTCGTGTCCTAGAGAGTGTGCTCGTGTCCTAGAGAGTGTGCTCGTGTCCTAGAGAGTGTGCTCGTGTCCTAGAGAGCGTGTTCGTGTCCTAGAGAGAGTGTTTGTGTCCTAGAGAGTGTATTGGTGTCCAAGAGAGCGTGTTGGTGTCCTAGAGGGTTTGCATGTGACCTATAGGGTGTGTATGTGGCCTAGAGGTTGTGTATGTGGCCTAGAGAGTGTGTATAGTAATGTGTCCTATAGGGTGTGTATCTGTCCCCCAGTGTGGGTATGTGGTATATAGGGTGTGTCTGTGTCCTAGAGTATATGTATGTGTTGTGTATGTGTCCTAAAGGGTGTGCATGTGTCCTTGAGGGTATGGGTCATAGATTGTGTGTGTGTCCCCTATTGGGTGTGTATGTATCCTAGACTGTGTGTATGTTTGTGTATGTTTGTGTATGTGTCCTAGACTGTGTGTATGTGTCCTAGACTGTGTGTATGTGTCCTAGACTGTGTGTATGTGTCCTATAATGTCTGTATGTGTCCTATACTGTGTGTATGTGTCCTAGACTGTGTGTATGTGTGTCTTATAATGTCTGTATGTGTCCTATACTGTGTGTATGTGTCCTAGAATGTGTTTGTGTGTGTGTCCTAGAATGTGTGTCTTATAATGTCTGTATGTGTCCTATACTGTGTGTATGTGTCCTAGAATGTGTTTGTGTCCTAGAATGTGTGTATGTGTCCTAGAATGTGTGTATGTGTCCTAGAATGTGTGTATGTGTCCTGTTAGGTGTTTATGTGGCGTAATGTGTGTATGTTTCCTTTAATGTTTGTATGAGCCCTATAATGTGTGTATGTGACCTATGGGGTGTGTATATGTCGTATAATGTGTGTATGTAGCCTATAGGGTATGTAGGTGTTCTAGAGGGTGTGTATAGTATGTGTGTCCTATAGGGTGTGTATGTGTTCTACAGGGTGGGCATGTGGTATATAGGGTGTACCTGTGTCCTGATATGTATGTTTGTGTTGTGTATGTGTCCTATAGGGTGTGTATGTGTCCTTGAGGGTATGGGTCATAGATTGTGTATATGTTTCCTAGAGGGTGTATATGTGTCCTAGAGGGTGTATATGTGTCCTAGAGGGTGTATATGTGTCCTAGAGAGTGCGTGTGTGTCCTAGAGAGTGCGTGTGTGTCCTAGAGAGTGCGTGTGTGTCCTAGAGAGTGCGTGTGTGTCCTAGAGAGTGCGTGTGTGTCCTAGAGAGTGCGTGTGTCCTAGAGAGTGCGTGTGTCCTAGAGAGTGCGTGTGTCCCAGAGAGTGTGTTGGTGTCCAAGAGAGCGTGTTGGTGTCCAAGAAAGCGTGTTGGTGTCCAAGAGAGCGTGTTGGTGTCCAAGAGAGCGTGTTGGTGTCCAAGAGAGCGTGTTGGTGTCCAAGAGAGCGTGTTGGTGTCCAAGAGAGCGTGTTGGTGTCCAAGAGAGCGTGTTGGTGTCCAAGAGAGTGTGTTGGTGTCCAAGAGAGCGTGTTGGTGTCCTAGAGAGCGTGTTGTATGTGGCCTATAGGGTGTGTATGTGGCCTATAGGGTGTGTATGTGGCCTATAGGGTGTGTATGTGGCCTATAGGGTGTGTATTTGGCCTATAGGGTGTGTATAGTATGTGTCCTGTAGGGTGTGTATCTGTCCTCCAGTGTGGGTATGTGGTATAAAGGGTGTGTCTGTGTCCTAGAGTATATGTATGTGTTGTGTATGTGTCCTATAGGGTGGGCATGTGTCCTTGAGGGTATAGGTCATAGATTGTGTGTGTGTTTCCTTGAGGGTATAGGTCATAGATTGTGTGTGTGTTTCCTATAGGGGGGTGGGCATGTGTCCTTGAGGGTATAGGTCATAGATTGTGTGTGTGTGTCCTTGAGGGTATAGGTCATAGATTGTGTGTGTGTTTCCTATAGGGGGTGTGTGTGTCCTATAGGGTGAGTATGTATCCTAGACTGTGTCCTAGACTGTGTGTATGTGTCCTAGACTTTGTGTATGTGTCCTAGACTGTGTGTATGTGTCCTTGAGGGTATAGGTCATAGATTGTGTGTGTGTTTCCTATAGGTGGTGTGTGTGTCCTATAGGGTGAGTATGTATCCTAGACTTTGTCCTAGACTGTGTGTATGTGTCCTAGACTGTGTGTATGTGTCCTAGACTGTGTGTATGTGTCCTAGACTGTGTGTATCTGTCCTATACTGTGTTTATGTGTCCTAGAATGTGTGTGTGTCCTAGAATGTGTGTATGTGTCCTTGAATGTGTGTATG
The DNA here is from genome assembly GCF_017654675.1 of Xenopus laevis. Lineage (NCBI taxonomy): Eukaryota > Metazoa > Chordata > Amphibia > Anura > Pipidae > Xenopus > Xenopus laevis. Next base: position 37,646,707 of record NC_054387.1, read on the forward strand.
TGGCGTAATGTGTATATGTGCCTTTTAATGTTTGTATGTACCTTTTAATGTTTGTATGTACCCTATAATGTGTGTATGTGACCTATAGGGTGTGTATATGTCGTATAGTGTGTGTATGTAGCCTATAGGGTATGTAGGTGTTCTAGAGGGTGTGTGTATTGTGTGTCTCCTATAGGGTGTGTATGTGTTCTACAGGGTGGGTATGTGGTATATAGGGTGTACCTGTGTCCTGATATGTATGTATGTGTTGTGTATGTGTCCTATAGGGTGTGTATGTGTCCTTGAGGGTATGGGTCATAGATTGTGTATATGTTTCCTATAGGGTGTGAATTTTTCCTAGAGGGTTTGTATGTATCCCAGAGGGTGTGTATTTGTCCTAGAGGTTGTGTATTTGTCCTAGAGGGTGTGTATTTGTACTAGAGGGTTCGTATGTATAATGTGTGTATGTGCCCTAGTGGGTGTATATGTATCCTATAATGTGTGTATTTGTCCTAGGGGGTTTATGCGTTCTATAGGGCTTGTATGTGTCCTATAGGGTGTATATGTGTCCTCAGAGCCGGAAATAGGGAGTAGGCGCCTGCCTAGGATGCAATCATTGGGGGGGCGCACTTTTAAGGGGGATTATTTTTTTTCTCTCATTTTTTTAATTGCTTGGCCTTTAATAGTATTTACTGTAATAGTCTTCCTGCCCCAACCCTCTGAGCATTACAGAATTGAATACTGTGGGTGGAATCCACCTCCCCACTGCCACCCCGCTTCCCTCGGCCATCCTTGTGCTGGCGAGTAGTAGTACCTTCTATTGAACATGCTGCAGTGCGACGCATCAACAGTAGGTGGCGCGCCGTGCGTGCATGTGTCAATTACATCGCTGACACGACTGGGCAGCAGAGAGAGGCAGAGAGTAGAGAGATGGCATTGGTGTGGCTCACACCGAAGACATTTGAAGAGCAGAGAAAATCCGCCTGGGCTAGTTTTCTGACACTTCTCGCTGACACAGGTAAAGATTGGGGGCAATACGATGGCTACTGGGCTTGCTGGCACAGGTACAGGGAGGGCAGTATGATGGCTACTGGGATTGCTGGCACAGGTACAGGGGGGGCAATATGATGGCTACTGGGAACAGGTACAAGGGGGCAATATGATGACTGCTGGCACAGGTACACGAAGGCTGCAATATGGTGGCTACTAGCACATGTACAGATTTGGGGGCAATATGGAGTGGCTGGTGCTGGCATAGGTTCAGATTTGGGGGGCAATAGCTTGGCTGCTGCTGGCATAGGTACGCAGATGACTGGGGAAAAATGATAGATTTGTGGCACTGCTGACAGACTGGAAGTTTGGGGGCAAATTGAGGGATTGGCTGCTGTTGGCATAGATACAGATGGGGGCAGTATGATGGTTGCCAGCACTGGTATATGGGGGCAATGAAGAAGGGGGAGCTAATTTTATGTGGCTAAATGATGGCAGCTGACATGTTCCACAAGTATTGGTGTTAAGTGAACCCTTTATTTGTACTCTACTTGAAAATTGTTTGATAGGATAAAATGATCCTACTGAAAATGGTGTTTTGGTTGTTTTTACAATTTTATTGTACTTTATTTTTGTTTGTTAACATTACATATTTACATTATATTATAATATATATATTAATGTCTTGTAAGATTTCTTTATTAAAAAATAAAACCTTAATGGTATGTGGGAAATGGTAACCGCTGAACGGGGGGGGGGACGCTGATTGAAGCCATTTCCTAGGGTGCCGAAATACCTTGGCTCGGCCCTGTGTGTCCTAGAGGGTGTGGATGTGTTATTGAGGCTGTGATTGTGTTATAGAGGATGTGATTGTATTATTGAGGGGGTGTGTGTTATAGAGAGTGTTATAATGGGGGGCTTAATTTATAGTGACATGACAAATATTCTGAGACAATTTGCTATTGTTTTTCTTTTGGGTTTTTTTTGGGTTTTTTTTGTTTTTTTTTGTTATTTTAGATATAGTTCTTGTATTTTTTTCAGACCTTACCATTTATTTTTCCCAAAACATTTTTTAATACTTTACACTGCCATATCGGTTTTTGTTTGGGGTAAGAAATCAGCGCGCCAGAAAATGGCAAGTTTCACATGGCCTAAAGAAAGAGAAGGTCTTGGGATACCAGACCTATACAATTCAAAGGAAGTTTGATATTACGTTTTCTGCAGAACTTAAACGATGGGTGGCAGTAGAGCAAAGTAAACAAAGCTCCCCAACTCCCCTATACCTGCAACAACATACAGTAATTGTTCACGGGAAATAGAAATGGGCCCAGTTATGTCTGGGTTGATTAAAAAACGGGACATTGTAAAGTATAAAAAAAATTTAATGAACTTAAAGTCAAGATCTCTTCCTATTCTTCATAACCTGGACTTCATACCAGACCAAAGTCCTGAAAATTTTAAAGATTGGCCTACTAAAGGTTTCTTTTTCGCATATCAACTATGACTGGCAGAAAACTGAAATCATTACAGAATATATTATCTGCTGATTTAATGTCTGCAGTAGACAGGTTACAGCTGATGCAAATACAACATAAATAGTCCACCTTAACATCATTTGAGTGATTGCTTATGGGTCAGTATAGACCGATGCAAGAAATATCACTAATATAAAAGATTTTAATGGAATATAGGGAATACCCTTTAAGTAGATTCCGTTAAAAATGGGAACAGGAACTAGGTGTAATATTTACAGATCTGGAGTGAAATCGTATAAATAAGCGGACCTTTAAAGTCACCTTTTGCTGCAAACTTCAAGAAACTATACCAATGTGAAAGTATCTCAAAGTTAGAGTTCCCAGCGTTCTGGTAAAAATGAAGGAGACTATAACAGATAATTGTTGGAGATGCAACCAGCCGAAAGCTAATTTGTCATATTTTTTGGTAGTGCCATAGAACAAGGTCTTATTGGCTTGAAATGCAATGTTTACTAACCAAATTTACGGATATGGACATAGAGGACTCATCTGCTTTTTTCTTTTGCATAAAAATCCAATGACTACACCTCAATACAAAAAAACTGTGGCATCTATTCTTATCAATGCAGCCAAGTCTCATTCCAAAATACTGGAAATCTCCAAATATTTTGATTAGAGAATGGCTACTTAAAGTACAGGAAAATTGCCAGTTTGAAAAGCTTAATAAACTGTAAATTGGAACAAATACAACAAATACAGTTCTCTCGCAAATTGCATCACTGGTTCCTTTTTATAGATTCAAGAGGATACCAATAGTTAATAGCTATACGTAATAAGGTAGCCTTTTAGGACACATTTGCCAGGTTTAATACGAACCTTTGGACATGTCAAGTCATGTGTTTACTGTTCTTAATATGATATTATGTAAGAGAACTATTAGCAAGTCACTGAATGTTCTTAAAAATTGGAAACATTTAAATGAATTAAAAAAAAAGAAAACATGCAGTAAATATAAAAATTGAATAAACACTGTGAACTAATTTTGATGGGTGGGTCAGCACTGACATTTATAAAGAGTAGAGATGTCGCGAACTGTTCGCCGGCGAACTTGTTCGCGCGAACATCGGGTGTTCGCGCTCGCCGGAAGTTCGCGAACGTCGCGCGACGTTCGCCATTTTGGGTTCGCCATTGTTGGCGCTTTTTTTTGCCCTCTCACCCCAGACCAGCAGGTACATGGCAGCCAATCAGGAAGCTCTCCCCTGGACCACTCCCCTTCCCTATAAAAACCGAAGCCCTGCAGCGTTTTTTCACTCTGCCTGTGTGTGCTGAAGAGATAGTGTAGGGAGAGAGCTGCTGCCTGTTAGTGATTTCAGGGACAGTTGAAAGTTTGCTGGCTAGTAATCGTTTTGATACTGCTCTGTTATTGGAGGGACAGAAGTCTGCAGGGGTTTGAGGGACATTTAAGCTTAGGTAGCTTTGCTGGCTAGTAATCTACCTTCTACTGCAGTGCTCTGTATGTAGCTGCAGTGGGCAGCTGTCCTGCTTCTGATCTCATCTGCTGACTGCTGCAATAACAGTAGTCCTTGTAAGGACTGCTTTTATTTATTTTTTTGTTGTTTTACTACTACTACTACTACTACTACTATAAGAGCCCAGTGCTATTAGTCTAGCAGTGTTGGGGAGTGGGACTGGTGTGCTAATCTGCTGCTCCTAGTAGTTCAGCAGCACCAACTTTAATTTTTTTTTTTTAATATTCATTTTTTTTTATTTTACTTTTTTTTATTTTACTACCGCTGTAGTAGTGTATAAGTTGACCTTTTAGGCATTATTTGCCCTGTAGGCATTATTTGCACACTGTTTTCTTCAACCCGCCATCGAGCTGTGTGACCTTGTTCACATTCTGTCTAAATATCCATAATATTACCGTCTCCAGAAAAAACACCGGAGTGACTTTTTTCAAGCAGCCATAATATATTTTACGTAATCCGTATCCACCGCTGTAGTAGTGTATACGTTGACCTTGTAGGCATTATTTGCACACTGTTTTCTTCAACCCGCCATCGAGCTGTGTGACCTTGTTCACATTCTGTCTAAATATCCATAATATTACCGTCTCCAGAAAAAACACCGGAGTGACTTTTTTCAAGCAGCCATAATATATTTTACGTAATCCGTATCCACCGCTGTAGTAGTGTATACGTTGACCTTGTAGGCATTATTTGCACACTGTTTTCTTCAACCCGCCATCGAGCTGTGTGACCTTGTTCACATTCTGTCTAAATATCCATAATATTACCGTCTCCAGAAAAAACACCGGAGTGACTTTTTTCAAGCAGCCATAATATATTTTACGTAATCCGTATCCACCGCTGTAGTAGTGTATACGTTGACCTTGTAGGCATTATTTGCACACTGTTTTCTTCAACCCGCCATCGAGCTGTGTGACCTTGTTCACATTCTGTCTAAATATCCATAATATTACCGTCTCCAGAAAAAACACCGGAGTGACTTTTTTCAAGCAGCCATAATATATTTTACGTAATCCGTATCCACCGCTGTAGTAGTGTATACGTTGACCTTGTAGGCATTATTTGCACACTGTTTTCTTCAACCCGCCATCGAGCTGTGTAACCTTGTTCACATTCTGTCTAAATATCCATAATATTACCGTCTCCAGAAAAAACACCGGAGTGACTTTTTTCAAGCAGCCATAATATATTTTACGTAATCCGTATCCACCGCTGTAGTAGTGTATACGTTGACCTTGTAGGCATTATTTGCACACTGTTTTCTTCAACCCGCCATCGAGCTGTGTGACCTTGTTCACATTCTGTCTAAATATCCATAATATTACCGTCTCCAGAAAAAACACCGGAGTCACTTTTTTCAAGCAGCCATAATATATTTACGTAATCCGTATCCACCGCTGTAGTAGTGTATACGTTGACCTTGTAGGCATTATTTGCACACTGTTTTCTTCAACCCGCCATCGAGCTGTGTGAGCTTGTTCACATTTTGTCTAAATATTGATAATATTATCGTCTCTAGAAAAACCACTTGAGTTACTTTTTTTCAAGCAGCATTCATATATTTTACGTAATCCGTATCCACCGCTGTAGTAGTGTATACGTTGACCTTGTAGGCATTATTTGCACACTGTTTTCTTCAACCCGCCATCGAGCTGTGTGAGCTTGTTCACATTTTGTCTAAATATTGATAATATTATCGTCTCTAGAAAAACCACTTGAGTTACTTTTTTCAAGCAGCATTCATATATTTTACGTAATCCGTATCCACCGCTGTAGTAGTGTATACGTTGACCTTGTAGGCATTATTTGCACATGTTTTCTTCAACCCGCCATCTAGCTGTGTGTGTATTATCGTTTCCAGAAAAACCAACTGAGTTTTTGTTGTTGTTTTGTTTTTTAAAATATTGCCACAATAGTGACGGTCTCCAGCAAACCCGAGTGCTTCAGCGCCTTTCTATTGTACAATCCGTTCACCCTGCATAATGTGCCAGTTTTAAAATTGCCACATGTCCTCAACTCCCATCTGAGAGTGTAGTTTCACATTTGCTTAACATATGCACAACTCATCGCTCTAGAAAACACCTTTACTAACTTTCCACAACCATCCTCCTCATTCTCATGCTATGCCACCCCAGTAACTGCTACACCGGTGCCCTTCTTATGGTCAGAGGTTATTTTCCCCATGAGTTTGAACTGGTTAATCGCAAACCATATTTCCGAAGAAGATGAAGGAGATGAGGACCTTTCACAGATTTAATTCTGGAAGACACGATAGAGTGCTATAGTGATGAGGAGTAGTCCCCTGTGCTTCTTCGTGATGTGTCAGAAGAAATTGATGCATCTGAGGAGAATTGATGATGAGAGATTGATGTTTTGTGGTGCTAGTAGAAGAGAGCAAGAGTAGGGTAAGTTCAGATGGAGAGACGGAGAGTCAGAGAGGCAGTAGTGACATAAGACTTAGAAGAAGCAGGGAGGACAGCCCGCAGGGATCAGTAGGGCAACAAATTATCGGCAACCTGTGTTTCAAGCGGCCAACGCACCCGCCATTGCGCCAATCCGCAACTCCGCCAACTTTCTACTGTTTCGCCAGATCGCACACTTCCAAAAAGTCAGCAGTGTGGGATTTTTTTAATGTGTGTGCCTCTGACAAAAGCATTGTAATTTGCAATGAGTGCAGTCAGAAACTGAGCCTTGGTAAGCCCAACAGCCACATAGGTACAACTTCTATGCGAAGGCACATGAGCGGCAAGCACAAAGCACTTTGGGAGCAACACCTCAAAGGCAACAGGCAAACTAAAAGCCACACTCCTTCTGGTCCAGCATCTTACTGCTCTACCTCTGCTCTCCTTGACCCGTCTGAACCACCCTCCACTCCGCCTTCCACCTTGACCACCTGTTCCCATTCCCAGTCATCTGCCACCAGCCAAGTTTCTGTGAAGGCCATGTTTGAGCGTAAGAAGCCAATGTCTGACTGTCACCCCCTTGCCCGGCGTCTGACAGCTGGCTTGTCTGCACTCTTAGCCCGCCAGCTTTTACCATACCAGCTGGTGGACTCTGAGGCCTTCCGCAAATTTGTAGCAATTGGGACACCGCAGTGGAAGGTACCCAGCCGCAATTTTTTTTCTAAAAAGGGAATACCACACCTGTACCAACATGTGCAGAGCCAAGTTACCGCATCTCTGTCACTTAGTGTTGGGCCAAAGGTCCATATGACTACTGACGCATGGTCCTCCAAGCATGGTCAGGGCAGGTATGTCACCTACACTGCCCACTGGGTGAACTTGGTAATGGCTGGGAAGCAGGGAATGGGTAGCTCAACAACAACAGTGGAGTTGGTGTCACCGCCACGGATTGCACGCGGTTCTGCCACCACCTCTACTCCTCCATCGCTCTCTACCTCGTCTTCTTCTTCTTCTTACTCTGCTGCTGGGTCCTCCTTCTCCTCCTCCACACCTGTGCACCCCAGCTCCCCCTAGGCTATTCGACGTGCCAGGTACGCCGTTGTCACGCTGTCTTGGGGATGACGTGCCTGGAAAGCAAAAACCATACCGGATCTGTACTCCTGTCATCTCTGCAGTCACAGGCCGATCGGTGGCTGACCCCACACCAACTGCAGATCGGAAAAGTGGTGTGTGACAATGGAAGCAATCTGTTGGCAGCGTTGAGACTAGGCAATTTAACACATGTGCCCTGCATGGCACATGTGTTAAATTTAATAGTCCAACGTTTTGTCTCCAAGTACCCAGGATTCCAGGACGTTCTCACCCAGTCCAGAAAGGTGTCGGCCCATTTCAGACGTTCCTACACAGCCATGGCACGCCTTGCTGACATTCAGCAGCGCTACAACATGCCAGTCAGGCGTTTGATTTCTGACAGCCAGACTCGCTGGAATTCAACGCTCCTTATGTTGGAACGTCTGCTGCAACAACAAAGGGCCGTCAACGAGTACCTTTTTGAACTGGGTGGTAGGACTGGATCTGCACAGCTGGGGATTTTTTTCCCCCGTTACTGGGTGCTTATGCGCGATGCCTGCAGGCTCATGCGACCTTTTGAAGAGGTGACAAATATGGTCAGTCGCACCGAAGGCACCATCAGCGACCTAATACCCTTCGCTTTCTTCCTGGAGCGTGCCGTGCGACGAGTGACAGATGAGGCTGTAGACCAGCGTGACGAGGAGCTGGAAGCGCACGATTTCTGGTCGGAATCACCAGAACGAACCCAGGCACCTGCTGCAACGCAGGGAGAGGTGCCAGAAGTGGAGTCAGAGGAGGAAGGTGGCTTTGTGGAGGAGGAGGAGGAGGACCAACAGGAGCAGGCTTCCCAGGGGGCTAGTGGTGACCTTTTGGGGACCCCTGGTCTTGTACGTGGCTGGGGGGAGGAGACCGTGGATGATGCAGTCCTTGATAATGAGGAAGCGGAGATGGATAGCTCTGCATCCAACCTTGTGAGAATGGGGTCTTTCATGCTGTCATGCCTGTTGAAGGACCCCCGTATCAAGAGGCTTAAGGAGAAGGACCTGTACTGGGTCGCAACGCTACTAGACCCTCGGTACAAGCATAAAGTGTCAGAAATGTTACCAACATACCACAAGTCCGAAAAGATGCGGCATTTACAAACCAGCCTGCAAAACATGTTGTACAATGCTTTTAAGGGTGATGTCACTTCAGGAACTCATCAACATTCCAGGGGCAGAGGTGCCAGTAATCCTGCCACGAGCACACCTGCAAGGACAAAGCCCTTTGGCCAGTCTGTAACGTCAGACATGCAAATGTTTTTCTGTCCAAGGCAGCGCCACAACCCTTCTGGATCCACCCTCAAAGAACGCCTCGACCGGCAGGTAGCGGACTACCTGGCATTAACTGCAGATATCGACACTCTGAGGAGCGATGAACCCCTGGACTACTGGGTGCGCAGGCTTGATCTGTGGCCAGAGCTGTCACAATTTGCCATGAACCTCTTGTCTTGCCCAGCCTCAAGTGTGCTCTCAGAAAGGACCTTCAGTGCAGCAGGAGGGATTGTAACTGAGAAGAGAACTCGCCTAGGTCACAAAAGTGTCGATTACCTGACCTTTATTAAAATGAATGAGGGGTGGATCTCGGAGGGTTACTGCACGCCGGAAGACTTGTTCTGACTTCTATGCAGCTGTCCTTCTCTTCAAGCCTCATGACTCCACACACAGCTGTCCTTTAGCGTCCTCCTCCTCCCTCCGCCACCGTTACAAACTAGGGTGCAAACCCTACTGGTTTAATTTTTTCTGGCCTCTGTGCTTCAGTGGCTGCAACCAAAAAAACTGGGCAAACAATGTCTACAAGGTCAACGTATGGCAAAAAATGACTATTTTCAGCATTTATATGGCATATTTTTTCTGGCAACTGTGCTTCAGTGGCTGCATCCAAAAAAATGCATATTTTCTGCATTTATATGGCATAATTTTTCTGGCCTCTGTGCTTCAGTGGCTGCAACCAAAAAAATGCATATTTTCTGCATTTATATGGCATAATTTTTCTGGCCTCTGTGCTTCAGTGGCTGCAACCAAAAAAATTTATATTTTCAGCATTTATATGGCATAATTTTTCTGGCAACTGTGCTTCAGTGGCTGCGACCAAAAAAATGACTATTTTCAGCATTTATATGGCATATTTTTTCTGGCCTCTGTGCTTCAGTGGCTGCGGCCAAAAAAACTGGGCAAACAATGCCTACAAGGTCAACGACGTTGACCTTGTAGGCATTGTTTGCCCAGTTTTTTTAGCCGCAGCCACTGAAGCACAGAGGCCAGAAAAAATATGCCATATAAATGCTGAAAATAGTCATTTTTTGCCATACGTTGACTCAACGTATATGGCAAAAAATGACTATTTTCAGCATTTATATGGCATATTTTTTCTGGCAACTGTGCTTCAGTGGCTGCGACCAAAAAATTTATATTTTCAGCATTTATATGGCATAATTTTTCTGTCAACTGTGCTTCAGTGGCTGCGACCAAAAAAATGCATATTTTCTGCATTTATATGGCATAATTTTTTCTGGCCTCTGTGCTTCAGTGGCTGCAACCAAAAAAGTTTATATTTTCAGCATTTATATGGCATAATTTTTCTGTCAACTGTGCTTCAGTGGCTGCGACCAAAAAAATGCATATTTTCTGCATTTATATGGCATAATTTTTCTGGCCTCTGTGCTTCAGTGGCTGCAACCAAAAAAATTTATATTTTCAGCATTTATATGGCATAATTTTTCTGGCAACTGTGCTTCAGTGGCTGCGTCCAAAAAAACTGGGCAAACAATGTCTACAAGGTCAACGTATGGCGAAAAATGACTATTTTCAGCATTTATATGGCATATTTTTTCTGGCAACTGTGCTTCAGTGGCTGCGTCCAAAAAAAACTGGGCAAACAATGCCTACAAGGTCAACGTATGGCAGTTGTTTTAAAGAGAACAGTAGATTACTAGCCAGCAAAGCTACCTAAGCTAAAATGTCCCTCAAATCCCTGCAGACTTCTGTCCCTCCAATACAGAGCAGTATCAAGCAGATTACTAGCCAGCAAGCTTACTATCATCTGTCCCTGAAATCACTAACAGCTCTCCCCCTACACTATCTCTTCCAAGCACACACAGGCAGATTTTTCAGATACATTTTTGCCCTTGATCCCCCTCTGGCATGCCACTGTCCAGGTCGTTGCACCCTTTAAACAACTTTAAAATCATTTTTCTGGCCAGAAATTTTTTTTCTAGATGTTAAAGTTCGCCTTCCCATTGAAGTCTATGGGGTTCGCGAACCGTTCGCGAACCGCTCGCATTTTTGCGCAAGTTCGCGAATATGTTCGCGAACTTTTTTTCCGACGTTCGCTACATCCCTAATAAAGAGGTTCTAATGTATAATAGTTCTCCAAGTCTGTTTTAAACAGTATCACAACAGATTGGAAATATATGATGGTTACAACATACTCTTCTATGCAATATAAACTATTTATATGTAAAACACTGAGCTTATTACTTATAACTGCTACCAGTCTTCTCTACACACTTAACCTCATCATTCACTGGTAGTTCATGCCATCTTTTTGAGAATGATTACAATCCACAAAATTCTTATTGAAGTCACAAGGAAGTTCCAATTTTGGACAAGAAGATATGATGACAAGCACAGCAATTCTATTTCAAGTCGTGGGGTGAAAATTTATATTGAATGGAGGACATGGTTACGGACCTTGCCCCTTTACAACCATGCACAAAATCCATAGAATGTGTATGCTAAGAAATGTATTAATGGGTGTGCACTCATACAGATCCCATAGTAATTTGATACTGATACAGGGTCCTGTAACATGATCTCTGTCTACTAATGCAGAAGTGTTAATACCGCTATGTCTTCTTGAAGCAAGAGAAGCTTGGTGTCTGTGTGTAGTTTCTCCTCTGTCTAAATAAAAGAAAGCTGCAGACTCACATGAAACTGAGCTACTGGTTATCATATCTCTTAAGCAGAATGGCAACAGGTTATGGGCCCAGGAGAGAGGGAAGAAACCGATGGAGCAGACTCATTTGTGATGGAGATGAAAAGAACTGTGAACTACTGGAGACAGTTTCTAGGTCACATGTGCCTGATGAATCTTAAAGAAACAATCCTACGTGGATCCAGAGGAAACAGACTTGGATGAGGACAGAAGTAAGAAATTGGAGGCTTATGTTGAGTTTTTGGATGATAAAAGTCTGTCTCTGATTATGAGAGAAGCAGCTGATGATGGAAGGAAATCACTTCAAATCCTGAGTAAACGATTCAAATCCTGATAAAACCATTATGCTGGCAAAGGTAAGCCATGAATAATTATCTTATACACAGAGTTAACATCTCTTCAGAAAGCTGTGAATGAAAGTGTCACAGACTAAATAGAATACACGCAGAAACAGCCATTACAGCACTGAGAAATGCTGGAAATACACTAAGTGATGGACTGTTGATTGCAATGATTTTTAAGGGCCTACCTAAATCATTTAAACCCTTTGCTATCCATATCACACAAGGTGATGGAAAAGTGACTTTTACCAAGTTTAAAATGCAGTTAAGAAGTTTTGTTGAGGACACTGAGAAATACCGTGTCAGCCGAAACACTGATAATATGATGCAGGTCAGCACCCCTGCTACAACAGTATGGGGGAGAGGCAACATTAACCCTGTCTGCTACAACTGTGACCAAAAAGGCCACAAAGCGAACATATGCCAAAGCAAACTGAATAAAAGAAGGTCACAGTGGTGTAACTATTGCAAGAGCTAGACACAAAGAGGCATTTTGCAGATGCAAGGGACAGAACAATGTAAAGCAAGCAGCTGATGACAAAGAGAAAATATTTGCCTTCAAAATAAGTGAGAGGCAGTCAAATAGTTTAACACCAAAGGGACTAATCATGGATACCGTAGCATCACATACAGTATGATAATCTTTTAAAACTACAAAGTGTAGTTGATGGAATGAAGATTAAGTAACAAACTAAGCAGTAAATGAAAAACTGAAAAAAAGACCGCTCCAGCTCACCATTCCTCCCTTTCACCAGGTGCTCAGTCAACAGTGTCCCCACTGTAAGTATATCAAGAACTCCACAGGCAGACGGCACTTCTGGATGTGTTTATTGGGAAAACTGCTGTAGGCTGCCTAACGTGTTTCGGGATTGTATCTCTTAATCATAGGCTAACAGTCCATTTCAAACAGCTGTAGTTTTATACAGAAGGTACTAGTGATCCCTAGTACCTATAAACATACATCTTTATTTAAATAGTTTAAAATCTGGTAATGAAATTAACTTGTTAACATATAAATAAAGATGTATTTTTATAGAGATCCCACTAGAGGTCACTAGTACCTTCTGTATAAAACTACAGCTGTTTGAAATGGACTGTTTGCCTATGATTAAGGGATACAATCCCGAAACTTGTTAGGCGGCCTACAGCAGTTTTCCCAATAAACACATCCAGAAGTGCCGTCTGCCTGTGGAGTTCTTAACAAACTAAGCATGCTTAAGCCCTGCCCTGGAGGTTTTAGCTGAAAACAGAAAGTCTGATACAGAAGCCCATGTATACACAATAGAAGGAAAGAAACTAAGTGTTTATTTTGACAGAGGACTCAGAGCAGCATTACTTTCAATGGTTTACAGGTGTATTTATATAGACCTTTCTGATAAAACTTCGTTTTAAACTTCCCTTTTCTCCTTTAAAATGACATTAAGTAAAATGGATGTACCAATGGATGATGATGAGGTTTAAGAGAAGCTGGAATATACTTCCTTCATTGTCTGATTTCCCTGGTTTGTCGGATTTTTCTGTTAAAGAAGACATGTTTTTTCTTATCTCACAGACCAGAACAGAATGAATTTGGCCTATGAATAAGTACAGCATGAAACATGCAGCTTCATGCTTATGCCTCAATAAAATGATACTTTGACTTTTACAAGCTTTGTTCAAGGTGTTCCCTTAGTGAACATCTGCTTTATCTCTAAACAAAATAGGTAGGCAAATCTGTGATCTTCCAAAGCCAGTTGGAATACAACCTTGGATACTAAGAGAGTTTAGTTCAGTTTTAGACTGGTCTCTATTTCTGATTTTCTCAGATTTACTTTCATCTGGTAAGGTACCTGTGGATTGGAGGAAAGATGATGCAATTACTATATTTAAAAAGGGATTGCGATCTCAGCCTGGCAATTATATGTCAGTAAATTTGACATCTGTGGTGGCCAAATTATTTGAAGGCTTTTTAAGGTATCACATTCAAAATTATGTCCTGTTTAATGGCATTATGAGCAGTAATCAGCATGGCTTTATAAAGGATAGGTTGTGCAAGACAAATTTGATTTCTTTTTATGATAAGTTAAAGGGGTGGTTCACCTTTAAGGTAACTTTTATTATGTTATAGAACGACCGATTCTACGCAACTTTAGTTTTCATTATTTAGTTGTTTTTTTTTTTTATAGTTTTATAGTTATTTGTCTTTTTCTTCTGATTCTTTGCAGCTTTTAAATGGGCGTCGCTGTCCCCATTCTAAAAAACAAATGCTCTGTAAGGCTTCTTATGTATTGTTATTGCTACTCATAACTACCGATCCTTCTATTCAGACTCTCTCCTATTCATAATCCAGTCTCATATTCAAATCAATGCATGGTTGCTAGGGTAATTTGGGCCCTATTTATTAATTTGCTTAAAATGCAAATTGAAGAGCCACTGAATAAAAAGCTAAATAACTCAAAAACCTTCAATAATAAAAAAAAAATTAAAAATTGCAAATTATCTCAGAATATCACTCTTTACATCATACTAAAAGTTCTCAAAAGTGAACAACCCCTTTAAGTAAGATGCTGGAAAGTGGGGGAACAGTAGTTTTGATATATTTAGATTTTTTCAAAGCATTTAATGCAGTGCCCCACAAACGACTGCTTTCTAATCTAAGGCTTAATGAAGTCGTTTGCACATGGATAGGAAACTGGCTACAGGATCGGGTACAGAGGGTGGTTGTAAATGGGACATTCTCTGCTTGGAGTAAAGTTCTTAGTGGGGTCCCTCAGGTCTCTGTATTGGGTCCATTTTTATTTAACATTAATAACTTGAAATGGTATTGCAAGTAATGTATTAGTACTAACAACAATTTCCAAATGCTAACAAACCCTACCAGGCTCATGTTCCACATGTATCACAGGGCAAGCAGAATAAGGCACATACAGAGAGCATAGGGCATGCAGAGTATGGCATATGCAGAGCATAGGGCAGGCAGAGTATGGCATATGCAGAGCATAGGGCAGGCAGAGTATGGCACACACAAGGAGCACAGGCCAGGCAGAGTAGGGCACACAGGGAACATTGTGCAGGCATAGCACATCACACACAGGGATCATAGGGCAGGCAAAGTAGGGCACACAGGGAACATTGGGCAGGCATAGTACAGCACACACAGGGAGCATATGGCAGGCAGAGTAGGGCACACACAGAGAGCATAGGGCAGGCAGAGTATGGCACACACAGAAAGAATAGGGCAGGCAGAGTATGGCACACACGGGGAGCATAGGGAAGGCAAAGTATGGCACAAAAGGGAGCATAGGGAAGGCAAAGTATGGCATATGCAGAGCATAGGGCAGGCAGAGTATGGCATATGCAGAGCATAGGGCAGGCAGATTATGGCACACACAAGGAGCACAGGCCAGGCAGAGTAGGGCACACAGGGAACATTGTGCAGGCATAGCACATCACACACAGGGATCATAGGGCAGGCAAAGTAGGGCACACAGGGAACATTGGGCAGGCATAGTACAGCACACACAGGGAGCATATGGCAGGCAGAGTAGGGCACACACAGAGAGCATAGGGCAGGCAGAGTATGGCACACACAGAAAGAATAGGGCAGGCAGAGTATGGCACACACGGGGAGCATAGGGAAGGCAAAGTATGGCACAAAAGGGAGCATAGGGAAGGCAAAGTATGGCACACACAGGGAGCATAGGGAGGGCAAAGTATAGCACACACAGAGAGCATAGGGAAGGGAGAATACAGTAGGAGACATCAGGACCACTCTAAGATTAACAGTTCATACTGAGATATAGAGTGACAATGCTGGTGCCCCTCTATCAGTTTGTATAAGATGTGAACAGGTGAACAGTATGGGCACTTTCAGTCTAGGTCTGAGATGTGAACAGTACAGGGCTTTAGGGGTGTGAACAGCAGGGGTGTGAACAGCAGAGGTGTGACAGGTGTGATCAGTGCAGGTGGGATACCAGATGTGAACACTGCATAAGCTTACATTCTGAATATTAGATGTAAACAATGCAAGGGCCAGTTACTCTCAGTACTGATATATTTTAAAGCTTACACAAGGTAAGCAGTCACAGCAGGCAAACTTTCATGTGGGGGGCCACACAAGGTGGGGCTTGCAGGCCACAAGTTGGATGGCTTTGATATATATTTTGTTATATATTGTTTGTGTGAGTGTATGGAGGGGTCAGTGTGATTGTGTGTGTGCTGGGTTTCATTTGGAGGGGTTGAACTTGTTGGTCTTCTTCTACCCAACTATGTAAGTGGCAAGAGCAGTTCTATGCTCCACCAAGGAGTGTGGGGTTAATTCCTGAGGGTAATTGCCAAGAGTAGGGCTCAAATTGATAGAGACCAAGGTTATATTTATTGACAGGAGGCTTCCATGGAGGTGACCAGAAAACAGAGCTATCATACCTGTAGAGAAGACTACACTTCCATCTTGCTTCCAACGGTCACATTACTTTGCTGGATCATGTTTTGCCTCATCAGTATTGTACTACAGAAGGATTTTTCCTTTACTTTGTTTGGAGTTCAAAAAATCTTCACTTAAGAACAACTGTCGCCATTTTCTTCTATTATTTCTACTAGCACAGTATCAAAAGTCAGTTGAGAAAGAGGGTCACAAAGCAACAATGAACTGCTGTCCAGTGGCTGTGGTCAAAAGTAAAAACATTTGAAGGCCCCTTTTATCAGGTATCTCAGCAGTGGGAGTATGGTATGGTAAAGCAGTATATAAAAACAGTGGAATTGCTTGAGCAGAGCTGTAGAACATCAGGGTTAGAGCATTTTAGAAAAAAACAGTAAGTACATAAGCAGGTTTCTTACCTTTTACAGAAGGCAGGCAGGTTTTTCCACCGTTATATAAGCAGCACTTGGATCCCTTAGGGCATTCACTGTCTGAGGTGCAGAAATCAGAGTGTGGCACGTGCATCAGGGAGACAGGTGCCGACCTCTCTATCAGTTACACATAGAGAGAGAAGTTAGTGATTTTTGGGAGGTTACATTCACTGTCTCGATCATAGAGAATTCACTCAAACTGTACTGCAAATTTAGATTACCACTGAGAGTGACAAGTTGCTCTTATTCTAATGAGTAGTCTCCCCATGTAATGATGCAACCCACATGTGAGACTACGTGTTACCACTGTGTTCTAGGGATTATTAGAGAGCAGACGCCTGTGGCCATTTGCAGAATGTATTGTGCAAAGTGCAAACTGAATTCTACATTTTGAATAATCCCATTATATGCACACTAGTTTTCTCTTTTAAGTTTTTAAGTCAAAATTTACCACATTTACCACCAAATTTGTCATATATGTTCTTCCCTTGATGCTGGGGGGAAAATATATTGATGCCCTCAAGCCAAGACTCAATTTCCCACAAAGACTTGCACGCTTCTATGATTCCATTGTTACACATCTTGTACTTACTTAACATGCACAGTAATGTGGGAATTGTAGACTTCTCTGGAGGGATGCCAACTAGTTCAGATGTTACATAGTTGCATAGGTACATGTAGTCAGAAACAGCAGTGCGGTGAAGACAAAGGACAGACCATGTGCTGCATTCAGCAGTACTGCAACACAACATTGTTGTTGTACCATAGGAGGCAGTACATGGACAGCTTTCCAGGTCCAGCAGGTGAAGAAGAGATGCACTTCAGGAAAAGACCCCACCAACTCACCTTGTGCTGGAGGTTTGCAGAATTTTTCACCATTGACCATGCAACATTTCTTGTTTCCCTCACATTTATAGTCAGGTTCATAGCTATTAGCTTTGGAGAAACCTATATCTACTAAAAACCTCTCAGATGGGCATCCTCCTGATCTGCCTGCTGTTACAAATACACATAATATATATTATTAGAAAAAGCACCATGTCACCAGAAGCTAATGTATTACCAATTGCAATGGTTAATACTCTACTTCTGTGAAAATTGAACCAACTACCGCTCTGTTTCCTATGTGGGTACAAAACCGATTCCTAGAGGCTGTACAACTTTGAAGGTGGCGGCAAAAAGGCACCAAAGAAAAGATTTTTCATCACAAACGAAAATACATCACCTATTTTAGGAAGGAAAGCATGCGTAGATTAATGGCTCATTCAGAGAAAAGATACGGTGAACATAAATTCACCTGAAACTAAAAAAGACTTAACAAAATACCCTGAAGTTTTCAAAGGACTTGGTTGTGTTCCAGGAAAACATCATACATATGTAGACTCTACAGTGCAACCTGTCATAGATCATGTAGGAAAATTCCCTATGCCATCATAGACAGATTTAAGCAAACGCTTTCAGAACTTAAAGAGATAGGAGTTGTGAGTTCAACCCTGGGTGAACAGTCTTGTAACAACAAAAAAGAAAAATGTAAACCTCAGAGTCTGCTTGGATCCCAGAGATCTTAAAGGGGAACTCCACAAAAACATAAGCTGTTTGAAAAATAAACATAATTTCAAGCAACTTTGCAATATATATCATTTAAAAAATATGCAGACTTTTCATGATTTTTAATGGTGTCTGACAGTTCCCTAAGCCTAGCCCCGTGCACTTCTGCTAATCACTCTGACTACTTTGCTGAGCTGGCTGACTACCGTTACTTTGTATCAACAGCAATCTGTCCTCAGCCTGCATCCTCCAAACCCCACAATTCCCTGCACACAGTTACATAGTTAAATCGGGTTGAAAAAAGACAAAGTCCATCAATTACAACCCCTCCAAATGAAAACCCAGCATCCATACACACACCCCTCCCTACTTTCACACAAATTATATGTACCCATACCTATACTAACTATAGAGTTTAGTATCACAATACAAATCATACTTGCTTGTATAGTAGAATCAGCTCCCAGACTTTCTTAATTTGTGGGTCCTGCACATACCCTGACTGGCCACCTTCCAATATTTTCACAAGTATTGATTGAAGTACAGCACCACAATTTTTTTTCTACAGATAAAAATTCCTTTATTGGAACACTGGCAGGACCTGGATAAGCGACGTTTCAGGCTACACAGAGCCTTTTTTCTAGCTCTGTGTAGCCTGAAACATCGCTTATCCAGGTCCTGCCAGTGTTCCAATAAAGGCATTTTTATCTATAGAAAAAAAATTGTGGTGCTGTACTTCAATCAATACTTGTCCAAGAAATCATCCAAGCCATTCTTAAATAGAGATGGCGCGAACTGTTCGCCGGCGAACTTGTTCGCGCGAACATCGGGTGTTCGCGCTCGCCGGAAGTTCGCGAACGTCGCGCGACGTTCGCCATTTTGGGTTCGCCATTGTTGGCGCTTTTTTTTGCCCTCTCACCCCAGACCAGCAGGTACATGGCAGCCAATCAGGAAGCTCTCCCCTGGACCACTCCCCTTCCCTATAAAAACCGAAGCCCTGCAGCGTTTTTTCACTCTGCCTGTGTGTGCTGAAGAGATAGTGTAGGGAGAGAGCTGCTGCCTGTTAGTGATTTCAGGGACAGTTGAAAGTTTGCTGGCTAGTAATCGTTTTGATACTGCTCTGTTATTGGAGGGACAGAAGTCTGCAGGGGTTTGAGGGACATTTAAGCTTAGGTAGCTTTGCTGGCTAGTAATCTACCTTCTACTGCAGTGCTCTGTATGTAGCTGCAGTGGGCAGCTGTCCTGCTTCTGATCTCATCTGCTGACTGCTGCAATAACAGTAGTCCTTGTAAGGACTGCTTTTATTTATTTTTTTGTTGTTTTACTACTACTACTACTACTACTATAAGAGCCCAGTGCTATTAGTCTAGCAGTGTTGGGGAGTGGGACTGGTGTGCTAATCTGCTGCTCCTAGTAGTTCAGCAGCAACAACTTTAATTTTTTTTTTTTAATATTCATTTTTTTTTATTTTACTTTTTTTTATTTTACTACCGCTGTAGTAGTGTATAAGTTGACCTTTTAGGCATTATTTGCCCTGTAGGCATTTTTTGCCCAGTGTGTTATTCAACCAACTGCCATCTAGCTGTGTGACCTTGTTCACATTCTGTCTAAATATCCATAATATTACCGTCTCCAGAAAAAACACCGGAGTGACTTTTTTCAAGCAGCCATAATATATTTTACGTAATCCGTATCCATCGCTGTATTAGTGTATAAATTGACCTTTAGGCATTATTTGCCCTGTAGGCATTTTTTGCCCAGTGTGTTATTCAACCAACTGCCATCTAGCTGTGTGACCTTGTTCACATTCTGTCTAAATATCCATAATATTACCGTCTCCAGAAAAAACACCGGAGTGACTTTTTTCAAGCAGCATTCATATATTTTACGTAATCCGTATCCACCGCTGTAGTAGTGTATACGTTGATCTTGTGGGCAGTATTTGCACAGTGTTTTCTTCAAACCGCCATCTAGCTGTGTGAGCTTGTTCACATTTTGTCTAAATATTGATAATATTATCGTCTCTAGAAAAACCACTTGAGTTACTTTTTTTCAAGCAGCATTCATATATTTTACGTAATCCGTATCCACCGCTGTAGTAGTGTATACGTTGACCTTGTAGGCATTATTTGCACAGTGTTTTCTTCAAACCGCCATCTAGCTGTGTGAGCTTGTTCACATTTTGTCTAAATATTGATAATATTATCGTCTCTAGAAAAACCACTTGAGTTACTTTTTTTCAAGCAGCATTCATATATTTTACGTAATCCGTATCCACCGCTGTAGTAGTGTATACGTTGACCTTGTAGGCATTATTTGCACAGTGTTTTCTTCAAACCGCCATCTAGCTGTGTGAGCTTGTTCACATTTTGTCTAAATATTGATAATATTATCGTCTCTAGAAAAACCACTTGAGTTACTTTTTTTCAAGCAGCATTCATATATTTTACGTAATCCGTATCCACCGCTGTAGTAGTGTATACGTTGACCTTGTAGGCATTATTTGCACAGTGTTTTCTTCAAACCGCCATCTAGCTGTGTGAGCTTGTTCACATTTTGTCTAAATATTGATAATATTATCGTCTCTAGAAAAACCACTTGAGTTACTTTTTTTCAAGCAGCATTCATATATTTTACGTAATCCGTATCCACCGCTGTAGTAGTGTATACGTTGACCTTGTAGGCATTATTTGCACAGTGTTTTCTTCAAACCGCCATCTAGCTGTGTGAGCTTGTTCACATTTTGTCTAAATATTGATAATATTATCGTCTCTAGAAAAACCACTTGAGTTACTTTTTTTCAAGCAGCATTCATATATTTTACGTAATCCGTATCCACCGCTGTAGTAGTGTATACGTTGATCTTGTAGGCATTATTTGCACACTGTTTTCTTCAAACTGCCATCTAGCTGTGTGTATTATCGTTTCCAGAAAAACCAACTGAGTTTTTGTTGTTGTTGTTTTTTTAAAAATAATGCCAGGCAAAGGCAGGCCGCCACGCAGAGGCCGTGCTAGGGGCCGTGCTGCTATGCAATCCTGTGGCCCTAGCAAATTGCCCAGTTTTAAAAAGCCAATGACCCTGAACTCCCAAAATGCTCAAGAGGTAGTTGACTGGCTTACACAGCACACCCCATCCTCTACCGTTTCTAACTTTACCACAACATCCTCCTCATCCTCCACTGCTATGGCCACCCCACGTAACACTTCCTCCACCACCGGTGCCCCTTCTTCACTGGAGTCAGAGGAGTTATTTTCCCATGAGTTTCTTGAACTGAGTAATGCGCAACCATTATTGCCAGAAGAAGATGAAGGAGATGAGGACGTTACACCAGATTTAATTCTGGCAGAGAACACGATAGAGATGGACATAATGAGTGATGAGGAGGAGGTCCCCGCTGCTGCTTCCTTCTGTGATGTGTCAGAAGAAATTGATGCATCTGAGGAGAATGATGATGAGGAGATTGATGTTTGTGGGTGCCTAGTAGAAGAGAGCAAGAGGAGGGTAGTTCAGATGGAGAGACGGAGAGTCAGAGAGGCAGTAGGAGAATAAGACTTAGAAGAAGCAGGGAGGACAGCCCGCAGGGATCAGTAGGGCAACAACATGTATCGGCACCTGTGTTCAGCCGGCCAACGCACCCGCCATTGCCGCCAATGCCGCCAACTTCTACTGTTACCGCCAGATCGCACACTTCCAAAAAGTCAGCAGTGTGGGATTTTTTTAATGTGTGTGCCTCTGACAAAAGCATTGTAATTTGCAATGAGTGCAGTCAGAAACTGAGCCTTGGTAAGCCCAACAGCCACATAGGTACAACTTCTATGCGAAGGCACATGAGCGGCAAGCACAAAGCACTTTGGGAGCAACACCTCAAAGGCAACAGGCAAACTAAAAGCCACACTCCTTCTGGTCCAGCATCTTACTGCTCTACCTCTGCTCTCCTTGACCCGTCTGAACCACCCTCCACTCCGCCTTCCACCTTGACCACCTGTTCCCATTCCCAGTCATCTGCCACCAGCCAAGTTTCTGTGAAGGCCATGTTTGAGCGTAAGAAGCCAATGTCTGACTGTCACCCCCTTGCCCGGCGTCTGACAGCTGGCTTGTCTGCACTCTTAGCCCGCCAGCTTTTACCATACCAGCTGGTGGACTCTGAGGCCTTCCGCAAATTTGTAGCAATTGGGACACCGCAGTGGAAGGTACCCAGCCGCAATTTTTTTTCTAAAAAGGGAATACCACACCTGTACCAACATGTGCAGAGCCAAGTTACCGCATCTCTGTCACTTAGTGTTGGGCCAAAGGTCCATATGACTACTGACGCATGGTCCTCCAAGCATGGTCAGGGCAGGTATGTCACCTACACTGCCCACTGGGTGAACTTGGTAATGGCTGGGAAGCAGGAAATGGGTAGCTCAACAACAACAGTGGAGTTGGTGTCACCGCCACGGATTGCACGCGGTTCTGCCACCACCTCTACTCCTCCATCGCTCTCTACCTCGTCTTCTTCCTCTTCTTCTTCTTACTCTGCTGCTGGGTCCTCCTTCTCCTCCTCCACACCTGTGCACCCCCAGCTCCCCCTAGGCTATTCGACGTGCCAGGTACGCCGTTGTCACGCTGTCTTGGGGATGACGTGCCTGGAAAGCAAAAACCATACCGGATCTGTACTCCTGTCATCTCTGCAGTCACAGGCCGATCGGTGGCTGACCCCACACCAACTGCAGATCGGAAAAGTGGTGTGTGACAATGGAAGCAATCTGTTGGCAGCGTTGAGACTGGGCAATTTAACACATGTGCCCTGCATGGCACATGTGTTAAATTTAATAGTCCAACGTTTTGTCTCCAAGTACCCAGGATTCCAGGACGTTCTCACCCAGTCCAGAAAGGTGTCGGCCCATTTCAGACGTTCCTACACAGCCATGGCACGCCTTGCTGACATTCAGCAGCGCTACAACATGCCAGTCAGGCGTTTGATTTCTGACAGCCAGACTCGCTGGAATTCAACGCTCCTTATGTTGGAACGTCTGCTGCAACAACAAAGGGCCGTCAACGAGTACCTTTTTGAACTGGGTGGTAGGACTGGATCTGCACAGCTGGGGATTTTTTTCCCCCGTTACTGGGTGCTTATGCGCGATGCCTGCAGGCTCATGCGACCTTTTGAAGAGGTGACAAATATGGTCAGTCGCACCGAAGGCACCATCAGCGACCTAATACCCTTCGCTTTCTTCCTGGAGCGTGCCGTGCGACGAGTGACAGATGAGGCTGTAGACCAGCGTGACGAGGAGCTGGAAGCGCGCGATTTCTGGTCGGAATCACCAGAACGAACCCAGGCACCTGCTGCAACGCAGGGAGAGGTGCCAGAAGTGGAGTCAGAGGAGGAAGGTGGCTTTGTGGAGGAGGAGGAGGAGGACCAACAGGAGCAGGCTTCCCAGGGGGCTAGTGGTGACCTTTTGGGGACCCCTGGTCTTGTACGTGGCTGGGGGGAGGAGACCGTGGATGATGCAGTCCTTGATAATGAGGAAGCGGAGATGGATAGCTCTGCATCCAACCTTGTGAGAATGGGGTCTTTCATGCTGTCATGCCTGTTGAAGGACCCCCGTATCAAGAGGCTTAAGGAGAAGGACCTGTACTGGGTCGCAACGCTACTAGACCCTCGGTACAAGCATAAAGTGTCAGAAATGTTACCAACATACCACAAGTCCGAAAAGATGCGGCATTTACAAACCAGCCTGCAAAACATGTTGTACAATGCTTTTAAGGGTGATGTCACTTCAGGAACTCATCAACATTCCAGGGGCAGAGGTGCCAGTAATCCTGCCACGAGCACACCTGCAAGGACAAAGCCCTTTGGCCAGTCTGTAACGTCAGACATGCAAATGTTTTTCTGTCCAAGGCAGCGCCACAACCCTTCTGGATCCACCCTCAAAGAACGCCTCGACCGGCAGGTAGAGGACTACCTGGCATTAACTGCAGATATCGACACTCTGAGGAGCGATGAACCCCTGGACTACTGGGTGTGCAGGCTTGATCTGTGGCCAGAGCTGTCACAATTTGCCATGAACCTCTTGTCTTGCCCAGCCTCAAGTGTGCTCTCAGAAAGGACCTTCAGTGCAGCAGGAGGGATTGTAACTGAGAAGAGAACTCGCCTAGGTCACAAAAGTGTCGATTACCTGACCTTTATTAAAATGAATGAGGGGTGGATCTCGGAGGGTTACTGCACGCCGGAAGACTTGTTCTGACTTCTATGCAGCTGTCCTTCTCTTCATGCCTCATGACTCCACACACAGCTGTCCTTTAGCGTCCTCCTCCCTCCGCCACCGTTACAAACTAGGGTGCAAACCCTACTGGTTTAATTTTTTCTGGCCTCTGTGCTTCAGTGGCTGCAACCAAAAAAACTGGGCAAACAATGTCTACAAGGTCAACGTATGGCAAAAAATGACTATTTTCAGCATTTATATGGCATATTTTTTCTGGCAACTGTGCTTCAGTGGCTGCGTCCAAAAAAATGCATATTTTCTGCATTTATATGGCATAATTTTTCTGGCCTCTGTGCTTCAGTGGCTGCAACCAAAAAAATGCATATTTTCAGCATTTATATGGCATAATTTTTCTGGCCTCTGTGCTTCAGTGGCTGCAACCAAAAAAATTTATATTTTCAGCATTTATATGGCATAATTTTTCTGGCCTCTGTGCTTCAGTGGCTGCAACCAAAAAAATTTATATTTTCAGCATTTATATGGCATAATTTTTCTGGCAACTGTGCTTCAGTGGCTGCGACCAAAAAAATGACTATTTTCAGCATTTATATGGCATATTTTTTCTGGCCTCTGTGCTTCAGTGGCTGCGTCCAAAAAAACTGGGCAAACAATGCCTACAAGGTCAACGTATGGCAGTTGTTTAAAGAGAACAGTAGATTACTAGCCAGCAAAGCTACCTAAGCTAAAATGTCCCTCAAATCCCTGCAGACTTCTGTCCCTCCAATACAGAGCAGTATCAAGCAGATTACTAGCCAGCAAACTTACTATCATCTGTCCCTGAAATCACTAACAGCTCTCCCCCTACACTATCTCTTCCAAGCACACACAGGCAGATTTTTCAGATACATTTTTGCCCTTGATCCCCCTCTGGCATGCCACTGTCCAGGTCGTTGCACCCTTTAAACAACTTTAAAATCATTTTTCTGGCCAGAAATGTCTTTTTTAGATGTTAAAGTTCGCCTTCCCATTGAAGTCTATGGGGTTCGCGAACCGTTCGCGAACCGCTCGCATTTTTGCGCAAGTTCGCGAATATGTTCGCGAACTTTTTTTCCGACGTTCGCTACATCCCTATTCTTAAAGGCATTAACTGAATCAGCCATCAGAACATCACCCAGCAGTGCATTCCACAACCTCACTGACCTGACTGTGAAGAACCCCCTACGTTGCTTCAAATGAAAGTTCTTTTCTTCTAGTCTAAAGGGGTGGCTTCTGGTAGGGTGATCCACTTTATGGGTAAAAAGGTCCCCTGCTATTTGTCTATAATGTCCTCTAATGTACTTGTAAAGTGTAATCATGTCCCCTCGCAAGCACCTTTTTTCCCAGAGAAAACAACCCCAACCTTGACAGTCTATCCTCATAATTTAAGTCTTTCACACCTCTAACAAGTTTAGTTGCACGTCTCTGCACTCTCTCCAGCTCATTATACCCTCTTAAGGACTAGTGATTTCAATAAGGAAAGGAACAGTGCAACACATTTTGGCTTACTGTATGTAGTTCCTGCATGCTCTCTGTAAGCTGTGGAGTACAAGTTGTTACAGTGTTTTAGTCCCCCTGCCAGGATCTCAAATGATGTCAAAAGAGAATAAAGCTCCCCATAGATGCATTTTTGAGAAGTCCGACCAATCCTTCGAAATTATCATGCGGTTAGTGGGATTCGAATGATCCTACATCAGTCAGGAAATTGATCGGCCAGGTTAAAAAATCTTTGTCGGTCCCAGTGCAATCTATTTATGTTTGCAGGGCAGCAAGCAGGCAGCTACCCTTTGTTTTCCTGGCAAATTGGTCTTTTTAGTTGATGGACAAAAAAAAGACCAAAATCTCAACATCTATGGCCAGCTGAACTGTTAAACAGCTGGATTCAGCATAGAAAATGGCATTTGTTCATACTTTTTGAAGAAATAGGTAACTGATGGATATATTAGGGGTTTGTGTGTTATGTGGGCCTCTTTATCAAATTTTGGTTTGGAAGCCAGAGTTCCCCTTTAAATACATGGGCCACAACATAACTTCAGATGGCGTCAACCCTGATGATCGCAAAATCTCAGTGATACTAAATATGCCTCCACCACATGATAAGAAAAGTCTAATGCAATCGCATTGGCATGACTAGGTATTTAACACAATACATTCCTCAAGAAGCATCCTTGACTGCACCTTTGAGAATGCTCCTCAATAAAGATATTGTGTGACAATGGGGGCCAGAGCAGGACAAAGCCCTAAATTCACTAAAGAGCAGCCTGACACAAGCTCCAGCTCTCACCTACTTTGAGCCAAACAACTGGAAATACAAGCTGATGCATCAAAAGATGGACTCGGAGCATGCCTCATGCCAAAACGAAAACCAGTCATTTATGCAACCAGAGCACTATCATATGCAGAACAAAATTATGCACAAATTGAAAAAGAACTGCTAGCAATTGTGCTTGCAACAAAGAAATCTCATTAGTAAATCTATGGGGCCAATGTGAAAGTATGTTAGTGCAGTTGTAAAAATATAACATATCTGTATCATACACTAGCAAAACTGATGGCTATTGCTGACACACTATCCAGAGCAGTTGATACCAAAAGTACAGATAATGGAGAGGAACTTTTTTATGAAAAAGTTATTTACTCAATGCAGTCCATAAAAGCATTAAGTCCCGAGCTGCTACAAATACTAAAGTTGGAAGCACAAGAGGATGATACCATGAAAGCAGATAAAGACATGCTTATGCAAGGTTGGCCACAGTAAAAGAAACAAATGCAATCAATCCTATATAAATATTGGCAATTGGTCATACATTTTCAGTAGTTGATGATCTTCTTATGTCTGGACTCTGGAGACAGAGTTGTGATACCAAAAGGCTCTCGAGCAGAAATGCTAAAACAAATTCATAGTGCACACCAAGACATACAACACTCCAAAGCAAGAATGATCATGTGTTGGCCCAGTATGTCCAAGGACATTGAACAGATACTGTGCAGTCTGTCAAGAAAATAGACCACCCAACCAAAAATACTTTATCACATTTTTTTATTTGAATGTGGACTATTTTCCCAAATATCCAGAAATCACAAAACTTCCGGATAAAACTTCACACTCCATCATTGCAAAACTGAAATCTGTGTTTGCCAGACATGGCATCCCAAGGGAGATGGTTTCAGACAACATGCCTTTCTCCAGCAGAGAGATACATAATTTTGCATCCCAGTGGGGAATTCAACTGACTCACTCTAGTCCTGGACATCTAAAGGTCAAGCTGAGAGCTGAGAAACTGTTTTATTTTTCAAAAAATCGTTCAGCACTGGAGCTGATCCACATTTAGCACTTCTATATTTAAGGAATACTCCTATTTCAGGTACCAACATCACTCCTGCTCAACTACTAATGGGAAAAGTCCCTGAGAAAGCTCACAAAAAAGAAGCTACAAAAATCTCAAGGACAATACAATAACAGAAATGCTAAAGATTTATCAATCTTTCAGAGGGGAGAGTGTATGGGGTGCCGTTTGTCCCAAATACATTCTGTATACAAAACTATCCCTAATACACAGAATTAATGTCTCTCATGGTATATAAGTGTGAAAATACACAGAGAAAAAAATATACAAAAGACTTATTTCTATTAAAGAATGAAAACAAAATCTGGTTAGTGCACAAAAGGATGTCATTATATCATAAACTCCATTCTGTACAGTTTAACAAGCAATCTGTCACACAAATGTATAATCTCCATGTAACGGACGCACTTATGTGCAAAGTTACTTACAGAATGAATTATGTAAAAACAAAGTTGGACATAATATATACAGTAATAGTGTAACTAACTAGTGCTTGTCAAGCTAGATTTGACTGACAAAATAGATATCTGTGACAGAAAGCAAGATTTTATAGTACAGAATTCATTCTTTCCACAAAATGACAGTTTTGTTTCACAAAACAGATAAAATAACCATTCTGTGAAGCAACACTGTCAGTCACATTCCTGAACCAATAAGAACAAAGCTTATTGCCATATACAAACAAGATGAGAAGTGGCCAGCTCTGCTCCACATGGCTAAGGCAAAGTATCTGGCCTGCTATAGACAGGAAGAGGAACAGGAGTGAGTCATAAGATAATGGCAAAACAGCAGGAATGCCCTTAACCAAAATGGCCACACAAGCAGGTTATTACAATAAGAATAGCCATATCACCTAAAATGATCATATTTATATAAGTTTTGCATACTTTTCTTTCTCTACAATCATTATAAGTGCAGCATTATATTTCTCAGCCATTTGTAAAAACTTCCATTTATGAACCTGTAGTGTTTAACAGCAGCTCTTTCAGGAAAGGTTTGTTCATGTTTATTACTATGCAGCACAGGGGACATTAGAGGGCACCCTCTATAGCAGGCCAGATACTTTGCCTTAGCCATGTGGAGCAGAGCTGGCCACAGCTCTGCTCCAATAAGCTTTATTCTTATTGGTTCAGGAATGTGACTGACAGCGTTGCTTCACAGAATGGTTATTTTATCTGTTTTGTGAAACAAAACTGTCATTTTGTGGAAAGAATGAATTCCGTACTATAAAATCTTGCTTTCTGTCACAGATATCTATTTTGTCAGTCAAATCTAGCTTGACATGCACTAGTTAGTTACACTATTATATATTATGTCCAACTTTGTTTTTACATAATTCATTCTGTAAGTAACTTTGCACATAATTGAGTCCGTTACATGGAGATTATACATTTGTGCTACAGATTGATTGTTAAACTGTACAGAATGGAGTTTGTGATATAATGACATCCTTTTGTGCACTAACCAGATTTTGTTTTCATTCTTTAATAGAAATAAGTCTTTTGTATATTTATTTTCTCTGTGTATGGTCACAAATACTTATATAAAATGAGAGACATTCATTCTGTGTATTAGGGATAGTTTTGTATACAGAATGTATTTGGGACAAACAGGATTCAGACTTCCTAAAGTTCCTAAGGATGGAAACCGACAGTCATTGTGAAGCCCACAGCAGAATCAAGATCATATACGGTAATGACACCAGGCGAAGCTCGATTCCGCAGAAATAGACATTATTTGAGAGGTGACACTACTATTCCAATAGCTGAAGATGAGGTGCATCTACAGGCAGATATGAACAATACATTTGCCGTAAATCCAGTGGAATCTCAAATAGCACCAACTGTGACTGATGTCTCTACAGCTAATGAGCCAATCTCATCAGGTCACCAGCCAACAGGAGAACAAAGAAGCACTCACTTTGGAAGGACTGTAATAAAGCCTGTTAAGTTACAGGACTATTTTCTGAGTTAGAGTTCCCTAGCAAAGTCCTTTACAACAATCATTTTATAATAAAGATATAGATTGTATTCTCACATGTTCTCTCTTCTTCCTGTTCCTGTACTGAGAGTGTGTTGAAGACTAAGCCACCATTTTGCAGTGTGCAGTTATATGTTGCTGCGTTAACCCTTAGTAAAAGTTATTCTCTACAAGACCAGTTCATGTGTGTGCCTGTGCTCTGGTTCACGGTCTTATCCACATGCTTCAGAGTTTCCTGCAAAGCCAGTGTAAGGAGCCTGAACAGATTTAATGAGGGACAAGACATAGAAGAAAGAACCCGGCCTCTTACTCTATGCGCTATAGTCCTGCAGCGGGTCGGGTCCCCGCGGGATACCTGCAAAAACCTGCGGAACCACGCGGGTTGCATGTAGGAGTTCCCGGGTGTGGGTATAGACGCGGGTCGGCGGTTCGGCGGTTCTGCGGGTCTTCTCAAAAGAGATTTTTACTTCTGTTTTCTGATCACGCCTACTTCCGATGATGTCACTTCCGGTTTACGACAGCACTTCCTGATTCTTGATGGTCAGCGGGTCGCGGATAAGGTACTTGCAGGTCGGGTCGGGTAGCGGGTCCAAGTGGGTAAAAATGCGGGTTGTGGGTCCGGGTTGCGGATTACAGGTTGCGGGTTCCAAAAAATGGACCCGTGCAGGATTCTAGCACGCGCACTGGCCAGGGGCCAAACCCAAGGCCTAAGAAAACAAATAAGATCAAGATGTGGCGTTCCTATAGAAGCATCCAAACCAGCGCAGTTTTCAGCTATCAAGAGCACCAGCCCGAAGTCTCCTATGTGATTATAATCACTGGGGAGTGCCTAACCCTTTGGCACCTCACAATAATTATAACTATTATTTTATCAGTAGCAAAGTTATGTTTTCTCTCTATTGATATTTATCTTAGCATTGAACATAAGCATCTAGCTCCTGGCCCAGGCTGGTTGTACATACCTGGTACTGATGTGATTAATACAGCTGTGCAGAGCAGCAGCCCAAAAACACAGATTTGTGATGTGATCATCAGGAGATCAGTCTGTGCTGCACTAGGATGGTTCAACTTAATTTATATCCCAGTTCTAAACAGTACATTAAGCAAGAGCTATGAATTGTACTATACGCCCAGGCCTAACTTCACTCCACAGGGTCCTAGTGCCTGCCAACTTCAAGCGCAATGCCCTGCCCCCCCCCAGGATTGTGCGCATGCTTAGAATGAGCTTCTGGCAGGACGCCACGAAACGCGTTAAGCGGGCAGCCAGGGCTCACTGCTACTGTAATTTGTTTTTATATGTATACTAAATAAAATTTCATTTGTTATACTTTTACTGGACTCCACGGTGCTCCGCTGTTTTTGCTTTTTCTTGGAATGAATTGACCGCATGGGATGGCGGCAGGGTGTGCAGCACGATGAGTCCAGTGTCCGGTAAGTGCTCCCTCTAAACTACAACAATTTTTCTGGAATGCTTAGAATGTGGCTGGACAGCATGCTGCCACAAATCCCAGCCTGTATTCGCCAAAAACAATCATAAAGCTTGTACCAAAATAAAAATTCCAAGGTTGCATCTTTATTGATTGGTTTTAAAGGGCTTTCAAACTAAAATTTGATAAAGAGGCCCACATCCCACAGAAACCCCTAATATACCCATCACGTTTCGTCAAAAAGTATGAATAAATGCAATTTTTCTATGCTGAAAACAGTTCTTCTCTTTCTGCATCATTTGAAATCCTGGCAGGGAATGAGGGACTAAGACACTGATGATACAAATTGTAACAACTACTCAACAGCTTACAGACAGCATGCAGGAACTACATAACCCACAATGCATTGCACTGTGATGGTTCAATCCATGTTGAAATCACGTGTGAAAGGAATTGTGGGGTTTGGAGGATGCAGGTTGAGGACAGCTGGCTGTTGATACAAAGTAGCAATAGTCAGTCAGCTCAGCAAAGTAGTCAGAGATCAGCAGGAGAGCAGGAGGCTAGTCTTAACTGTCAGAAACCATTAAAAATCACGAAAAGTCTGCATATTTTTTGATTGATGTATGTTGCATGTATGTTGCAAAGTTGCTTAAAATTATGTTTACTTTTAAAAAAAGCCTAAGTTATGTTTTTGTGGCGTTTCCCTTTAAGCAATCTTAGGTAAATCAGGTAACCTTAGGTAAATCAGCAACCTACTGCTTTGAAGTCACCTGGTGAATGCAAGAAAAGGACAGGAGCATCTAATTTTGAGTTTGGAAATCTAATTGCTCCCTAATGGGACCAAACCTCTGTGTTTTATAATATTGTAGCAGTCATATCTTTAATTGTGTTAGCTTATTCTTCCCTACAGCTGATATTAATAGTGGCTGTTTGTGTTAGCAGTAGATTTTAAAGTGGTTCCCAAACTATCCAGGCCATTGCTCGGTGAATCAAGGCTAAATGCCTTGGTAGAAGATATTTTGGCAAATGTATATTTTTTGGGGGGTGTTATAGTGAGACAGGGAGTGCTGATTGGCCAATGTACTTTGCCAGTCCCAATATGACCGACTTGTGATGTCACAGACTGTAGGTCTAGATTAGAGATCATAATATTTGTATCATGTTAAACTCCCATGTTACACATTTATTTGTGCACGTGGGTACTATTCATACTAGTTGTGGTTCAGCATTATTGGTTCTCATATTGAAATATTAGTGGTGTTTGGATTAATTCCTAGCAGCTCGAATATTATCACAGTTACTGTATATGTAGTCTTCAGGAAAATGTGGCTGGCAATGTTTTGATGAATTGGTAGTATTTAATCAAAGCCTTTTTAACGTTACAATTTTTTAGGATTTGTTACTGTTTTGACTATTCAAATTCTGTCAATTCCTTGGGAAGCTCAAGTTTAGTTTCTTTTGGACTGTTTGTGAGCACGGCTGTCCGCAGAAAATTTTCCAGGGTTGGGGTAAGTAATCTAATATTACATGGGGTAGCATCCCACTGAAGATTATTCTATTCATGACAATGCAGTAGATATTCTAATACCGTAATATGGTAATAAATGAATACACTCCTAGCTAAATTAATTTTCATTTATGAAAACATTGATTATTGTTATTTAATGCTACTCTGCACTACTCCACATTGGTGGCAGACTCCGTTTTAATTAGTCACACACTTCCTCCATCCTAAGCCCTCCCACAAACAAGGGAGCCGACAATGAACACTCCCTACTGCCTGTATGTCCTAAGCTCAGCCAATCCAAATGCTAAAAGTAAGCTGTTGCCTAGCAATTAACTTTATCACTGGAACTGCAGGTTTCCCATGAAATCCTCCTTAGTCCCTTCTGATATCAATGTGTGAATAAAATATGATTAAGGCTTGCCTTGGGGTGGAAATTATAAAAACACTTTTGTGTTGTCGGGAATCAAATTTACAAACAATTTCTTGGAACTAGCTGTAGAAGTCATTATGGGTCAAGTACCCCCCTCTTGCCCCCTTATGAAAACCCCCCGGTTTGTCAGGCTCTGGGCCAAGTAGTATTGATGTCCACAGAAAAACTACTAGACCTCTTGCTTTGCCTGCCCTGCTGCTTCATAAGGTTGAATCTCTACCACATGCAAAGCTTGTGCCCCATTATCTCTATACGCATGAACCCCCATGCTGCTTCTCCCACACCTTTCCCATCCAACTGCACCTCCCGAGTCATTGATCCTCTGTTACAAACAGTAGGATCCATTAGCTGTAAATCTATTACCTGGAAAGCTTGGGACCTGGGGTTTACAGGATAAGGGGTTTGTTGACAAGGATGTAATAGAATTAAAACATTAGGAAGCAGGGACTCAAAGGCAATCTTCCACCAGGCAGATAAATTCAAAGTGAAACGTTTATTGGGTCCACAGCCTTATGCTTTTCGTGATAAACACTAAATCAAAAGCCCAAAGTGTTTATCACGAAACGTGTAAGGCTGTGGACACACTAAACCTTTCACTTTAAATTTATCTGGTGGAAGATTGCCTTCATTGAGTGCCTGCTTCCTAAAAGTTTTTCTGGTTTGTCCGCTCCCCGTGCTGAGGGCTCAGGGAGGTGCACCTGGGCCTCTTCCACAGTGTGGTGAGTAATCAATTTCTACTTGCAGACCCTAAACTACAGATTTACTATAAAAATTAAAACTTTAAAGTTATCTGCTCTGGAAATTTGTCACCTTTGTTGGGGAATATGACCAATAATGTATAAATGTTTTTAGATTTGTTTAAGAACTGAAGTGGGACCCTAACATTTTTTTTTATTTCTACTTTACAGAGTACAAAATATTTAGTTTTTCACGTAATAAGCCAGAGAACTTCTTGTTTACACTTCACCACTTTATTTTTCATTGGCGTACCCCCAAGCGCAGAATAATACATATGGGGACTGTAAGTGTACCCAGAAACCCACAGAAGCAAGAACTTTACAACATGTAAATGCACCCACAGAAACATCCTTTATATGTGATCAGTGACATGATTCTTATTACAAGAACTAGATCATGTTCTAGAGGCAAGTAAAAAGATGGATATTCTGGTGTTATTATACCGCTTTCTAGAAGGAAAAGAAAGAAAAGAACACAATAATGAACATCTACATATTTCTGTGTAGTATGCGTCTAGGTAATAGAGATATATTTCCTTTACATAAATGACATCTTATTCCTATTACATATACATCATGACTACTGCCAAAATTAGCCTTATTTATCCTTTTATTGTCCTCTGGATTTTTGATCTGGGGCACAAATGCTTGTTAAGGGAGCACTAAAGGGTGTGCGCTTAAATCCCAGGGAATGAAAAATTACCTCTGTAATCCTTAAAAGTTGGAGCTCAGACATATTCTTTAATAAACTGCCAACGAGTGCTATTTTCCATATATTTTGTAATACTGTATAGCTGATTAACCGTACCCTTGTTGGTGTTCTTGTCAGGACTTCTTTACAAACACAAAAGTATGCCATCTCATATTTCTAACACTGTGTATCATAGACTTTTGTGGAATGCCAGGAGGTGACGCTAGTATACAGACAACAAGTATAGTTCTGTGTGCCACTCTCATTTCTATAATGGTTACTCTACCACTGGTAGGCATTATTATACATATAACCCTATCATGCACATTATCTAACAGCAGTAAGGTCTAGTCTGGGTCAGAGGAGGCAGAATTAATACACCGAGTGATGTGCCATCATGGCATGCTGCACAACATTTATATATGAGCCCCTACGTTTCCTATATGATCTTTACTGAAGTATGCATTCACTTTATTTTATTCTTCCATCTGAACTACATACCAGGCATTCTCTGTGACATCCAGATGGACAGCATTTATAATCTCCAGGACACGTGGAGTCAGATGTACAAGTGTTCCTCACCGGAACAAAGCAATAGATTATATTTCTAGGAGGACAGGAGCCCATCTTTTCTGCAATACATTAATGGATGTAAGAAAGGCAGTGAATATAAAAGGCAAAGTAATTCAGAGAAGAAGGCATAGCCTATAAAGGGGAATTAACTGAATGATCGCAGATATTTAAATCAATACTGGGACCCTTCAGAGCCTATATATCTATTATATGTCTATATCTATTCATATAGTAAAACAAAAACCAGCAACAAGGGTGCTTTGTTTTATCAAAAAGCAAAATATTGTTACATAGTATGTACAACCGACGTTTCAACGGGGAAAAAACATCGGTTGTACATATTATGTAACAATACATTCTCTTTTTTTTGATATAGAAAGACCATTGGTTCTGGTGTTTTATTTTTGTGTACATTGGATTTCCATGCACAGGGAGCGCGTGTGTGTGTTTGTGTGTTTGTGCGTGCGTGTGTGTGTATAACAAACAAGGGAAAGTTGTGTCACCACTAATTTTTAAAACCATTAGGTGGGGGTGCAATGAGGCCGTGACCACAAAATACATATAGACAAGAAGTCCTCTGCACTCAACCCATTATCAATATATTTAAGACAGAGACATTTTGTGCATACTGCTACTGAAAAATGCCTTATCCTTTAAACAAAACAGGGATTGTTTGTCCATATATTGCAATATATTTAAGCTGGCCAACTACGTCAAAGTCATCCCATATCTGGCAAGTGCTACGTTCAATGGGGGGGGGTGTGGAATGGACTGTATAATGGAAGTGCTAGTTTTAATGCACATTCCCTGGTCCCCTGTCTCAAAAGTAAGTTTACAAAACAGGGGTTTTTAGTTGCAAAGTTATGATCATAAAGTTGAAAAGCCACCATACCACGTCAAGGTAAACCCTTGACGTGGTATTCCAACTTTATGATCGTAACTTTGTAACTAAAAACTCCTGTTTTGTAAACTTACTTTTGAGACAGGGGACCAGGGAATGTGCACATCCCCCCCATTTTTGTACATTACCTGCTGCTTTCATAGTAAAACTCCCACATCTGGTAAGGGCAATTGAGGTGAGAATCATTTTTGTTTAAAGCATTTTTAGGTTTCTTACCTTTTACAAAAGGCAGACAGGTCTTTCCACCATCATTGAAGCAGCATTTGGATCCATCAGCGCATTCACTGTCTGAGGTACAGAAATCAGTAGCACGTGGCAGATTTGTACCATAGGGACAGGTGCCAGGCCTCTCTGTCAGTTACACATGGACAGTTAGTGACTTTGGGGAAGCTGCACTGGCTGTTTGTGACACAGTCATAGAGAATTAATGCAAATTGTACTGCAAATTTAGATTATCACTGACAATGACTAGTTGCTCTTATTCTTATGAGCAGTCTTCCAATGTAATGACACAACTCACACAAGACTGTAATTAATGGGGCATCTACAGCCGACATTTGTACCCCAGGGCATGCTGCTCTCTGCACCAAGTGGAGAATCAAAAATCCAGTACTGTACAGGTATGGGATGTGTTATCTGGAAACCCATTATCCAGAAAGCTCCACAGTATAGAAAAACTGCCTCCCATAGACTGCATTTTATACAAATTTTTAAAAGTGATTTATTTTTTCTCTGTAATAATAAAACAGCACTGTACCTTATATTTGATCCAAACCAAGATCCAATGAATACTTATTGGAAGCAAAGCCAGCCTATTGGATGTAATAATACATGTTTGTCTAGTAGACTTAAGGCATGAAGACACAAATTATGGAAAAACCTTATCTGGCAAACTCCAGGTCCCGACCATTTTGGATAACGGGGCCCATACCTGTACAATCTTCTGCAGAGAGCAGCATTAGGAGTTACAGCACAGCTTTGTCCTTATAGAAGGAGAGGGCCCTGGTAGGTTGTGTCACATGAAGCTCCACAACTTGCATGTCAAAATGGAGCACAGTTAAGTGTACATGTAGTGCATTGGCAGCAGCAGGAGAGGGGGGCTACATGCAAGGCTCAGTTTCCCACAATGGCTTGCAGCAAGACGCAATTTCCCACAATGGCTTCCACACTTCTGTGACTCCTGTTGTCACAGGTGCTGTACTCACAGAACATGCTTAGTAATATGGAAATTGGAATCTTCTCTGGAGTGATGCCGACTAGCGCTACATTGTTCCATTGGTACATGTGGTCAGGAACAGCAATGGAAAAAACCTATACTGTATTCAACAGAAGTAACATTTGGTTTAAATGCTAGACAGGAATATAAACCTATGGTCTACTTTTTAGGGTCAATGATAATAGCAACCATGTATCAGTTTGAATATGACTAATGCACATCACCTAATAATGGATCTCAGGCTGCAGAAGCTCTTCTGGTCCCAAAGCAGTAAAAACTCTTATAATCCTAGCCACAGGTGGCTGCTTTGATTGCTTTAAAGCCATAAAAAGAGGTCCATAGCAAGCAGTCTCTAGATAAAGTGAAGAAACCTCTACAATACGGACGGATACATTTTTATCGTGCCAAGGTTCTCAGTAGTTGGAAACTCCCTGCAAATCTCCCAAAGTGAGTTACCGTATATACTCGAGTATAAGCCGTCCCGGGTATAAGCCGAGGTACCTAATTTTACCTCCAAAAACTGGGAAAGCTTATTGACTCGAGTATAAGCCTAGGGTGAGAAATGCAGCAGCTTCTGGTAA
This sequence comes from Xenopus laevis, assembly GCF_017654675.1. Taxonomy (NCBI): domain Eukaryota; kingdom Metazoa; phylum Chordata; class Amphibia; order Anura; family Pipidae; genus Xenopus; species Xenopus laevis. The sequence goes on from NC_054387.1 coordinate 37,684,456, forward strand.
GTTTCAATCAAAAAATTGAGGGTTTCTGCTCCCATTGGAGGTGCCAGCGTCTCGTTTTTGGATGCCGGCGACCATTCTTGGATGCCGGCGAATATTCTTGGAGACTATTCTTGGATGCCGGCGACTATTCTTGGACGCCGGCGACTATTCTTAGATGCCGGTGACCGTTTTTGCGCATGACCCGAGTATAAGCCGAGATAGAGTTTTTCAGCATATTTTGGGGGCTGAAAAACTCGGCTTATACTCGAGTATATACGGTACTCCTGAGCAAGCCTCTAAGAAGGAAAAAATCAGGGGGACATGTCTGTAGGTCCAGCAGGTGAAGAAAAGATGCACTGCAGGAAAATTCCCCAAAGACTTTCTATATGCCACAAACTTACCTTGTGCTGGAGATTTGCAGAATGTATCACCATTGTCCATGCAACATTTCTGGTTTCCCTCACAATTACTATCAGATTCACATCTTATCCCGGAGTAAAATGTTTCTGCCAAGAACCTCTCAGGTGGGCATTGTCCTGGTTTACCTGCTGTTACAAATTTACATATTATAAATGCACCATAAATGCTCTGTAAAATATATTTTTGGTGCTGTCTAAACTGTGCTTAGTAAGGTCACCAAGGTCAGTAATGCTCTTGAATTCCAATATCTCCGTATTTTAATCTTCGTATTTTATGAGTACCTCAGTACCACCACCACCACATTTTAACCCTTTAAGTGCCAGCAGAATTTCACATTTTGGTTAAGCGAAATGCCAGCCGTTTTTGAAACATTTTGTGCTCTCTCACTTTAGGGGCATTTTCTGAGGGGAAACCTATAGTTTACCTAGGAAAACTATACATTGTTTTTTTCGGTAGAAACTGAGCTTTCTAAATCTGCCTGAGTTTTCATGTATTTCCACCTGTGCAAAAAAATTTATAGTGCTAAATACCAAAAAAAATGAAAAATTACCATTTTTCATCGTATATCAATTTATACCAGAAAAATATTTCATTTTAGGGATGAAAATCCAACTGATTTGGAAAGCCTTATGTCTCTCGAACGTGCCAATACCAGATATGTATAGTTTTAGGGAGATTTAGGACTTCTGTACAGCAAAAACTCCCGGCAGTATAGTACCGAATTTTGAAAGCACTAAGGCAGAAAACGGCATGCTTTAGATTCCAAGGCAAAAAATCCTGAAACCGTAGGTTTACCCCAGAAAACCATGTCTGAACATAGCTGTTTTTCAAAAAAAAAAATTCTGAAAAATCATTTCAAAGGTTTTATTTTGCTGCTCCGCATATCCCAAACTATATTAGGTACCAAGAAAAAGCACCTGAAATATGATTGCCAGGGGTCCACTGAACAGTTTGATACCCATTATGCATAGGTTTACCAAAGTATCTGGCATTTACAGACACCAATATGAAGTTAGCACATCCAAATTGTTCAGGACTTTACTTCAGCTACTGAGAAATCAACACATTGACTGCATTTTTTGTGGGGTAAAAACACAGAAATATATGTTTACCCCCCAAAACCATATATTTTTGGAAAGTACACATTCTACAGAATCTAAAATGGGTACCCATGCCTTTCTGCTCCAAACTACGGAGTCGCAAGGCTTTCCCACAATTGTCGGTTTTGGTGAAATATCTGAAAATTGCCTCAAACCTTCAACTTCCCAGCACCATATCACCCATGTATCGTTACGCACCAAGAAAAAGCACCCTAAATATGATTGCCAGGGTTCCTCCAAACAGTTTGTTGGCCATTGTTCATAGGTTTACAAAAGTATCCGGCATTTAGAGGCCTCAAAATGAAGTTAGCGCATACAAATAGTCCTGTGGGTAACTTCAGCTAATGAAAAATCAACACATTGACTGCATTTTTGTGGGGTAAAAACACAGAAATATAGGTTTACCCCCCAAACCCATATATTTTTGGAAAGTACACATTCTACAGAATCTAAAATGGGTACCCATGCCTTTCTGCTCCAAACTACTGAGTCGCAAGGCTTTGCCAAATTTGGCGGTTTTGGTGAAATATCTGAAAATTGCCTCAAAACTTCAACTTTCCAGCATCGTATTGTCCATGTATCATTACCAGCATAAAGCATCCTAAATATAAACATAGTGGTCTATTAAACAGTTTGATGCCCAATGTGCATAGATAAACCAAACTATGTGGTGCACAGAGACTCCCAAATGACAATATGTATAGACATTTTCACGGCTGACGCGCTGGCTGCTGCAATATAAGCACCTGGTGTGTGTATTATGTGACATTAGACCCCCCTAACAGTACAGAGACCCCAGAAAACCATATATTTTCAGAAAGTACACATTCTGACGAATCCAATATGGGTAAATATGTGTTTCTACTGCAAACTGCCAAACTGCAAAGCAATGCTGAACATAACGGTTTTTATCAAATTTCTGAAAATCGTCAGAAAGCTTGAATGTTACCCCATTATATGCCCCACATTTCGTAACGTATCAGCATAAAACATCCTAAATATGAACCCAGGGGTCTACTGAACACTTTGATGCCCAATATGCATAGATATACCAAACTATGTGGCGCACAGAGACCCCCCAAATGGATATATAGTAGATAAAAATTACAAGGCAAAACAAAATAAGGCAGTAAAGAGTGAAATGCAAAAAAATCCAATAAAACCACAAAAATCAATGTTTTTTTTCCAGACTAGTGTTATCGGCCGTCAGAATCACAGTTTGAATATTTTAGCTGGGCCAAACAGGTTATACGGCTAGAAACAAGTGCACACAACACATGCAGGCTAAAAATTCAATAAAATGGCTAAAAATGCACCAAAATACCCAAAATTGCAATATAATCACCGAAATAACATACAAAAGGTATTGCACAGTACGCTATTCGTAATGGCAATAAAACATTTTTTTCAGCCAAAAAAGAGACAATGCCATGTATGTGCGTGTGCATGTGTACAATTGGTAAACTACATGTTATGTGCGCGTGTGTGCCTGTGCAAGTGTGTGTGAGTGCAGTGAGTGTAAGTGACCCCCCCAATACCCAAAAATGTATGTGTAAGTGTGTGTAAGTGTGAATCTAAGTGTGTATTACTGTAATAAGTGTGTGTTGGTGTGTGTAATTGTTGCACTAACGTGAAAAAGTCGCTGGAGACTGTTGCAGGCGATCTGGAAGAGCCCCAGGAAGAGATCTGCGTCGTCATCCGTGTCCCTGTGCTGTGGGGGCGGAGCTGATCGGCGCAGTGTAGGCTGCAGCAGCAGGACATGTAAGTAATAGTGCCTGCTGCTGCTTTTGGGCCCCTGGGCGATCGCGCCCCAGGGGCCACTTGATCCCCTGCTCTGCTTGTTGCCTAGGGGCAGGGGATCGAAGAGGAACGGAGCGAGCGGCTCTAACAGCCGATCCTCTGCTCCAGAACCCGGAAGTGCTGCAGAACGTAGAATCTACGTTCTGTGGCATTTCAAGTTACTTTTCCACAGAACGTATATTCTACGTTCTGTGGCACTTAAAGGGTTAATAGCAGTCTAATGGTGTTTGCCAACATCCACTTATTTTATACTTCATCTCTTTTCTCTATCTTAATTAAATATATGCATCTTCCACCCAGGCTGGTGGTACATACCTGCTACTGATGTGCTTAATACAGCTGTGCAGAACAGCAGCAGCCAAAAAACAGATTTGTCCTGTGATTATCATGAGATCAGTCTGTGCTGCTTTAGAATGGTTGTTAATTTATATCCTGGTTCTAACCAGTACAGTGGGTAAGAGCTGTACATTTCGAAATCCACCCAAGGGAAATCGTAAAACTTGCGTAAATGTAATAATTTCCAGGCTACACCTTATTTAAAGGTTTTAGGTAAAGTTCATACTAAACTATGAAATCTTAGTGTAAGCTATTATTATATAGTCACCTGGTGATTGCATCAAAAAGACAGGCACATCCAGTTTTGTGTTGTAGAAAATCAAATTACTCCCTCAAAGGAACCCCCACTTTATGTTTGATAAAGTTTTTTAGTCTTTTCACTTTAACATCACCCTCACCTAATCGAAGGTAGGCCCTGTTAGACCAAGAAACCCAAGGTTCAGATAACCAATCCCTTTAGCAAGATCGGTAGGCAAGCTGCCGAGAGATGGGTGTCCTGCCAGATTGGCTGATGGTAATTACTAGTCTGGCAAGACTGAACACAGCATAGGACAGGCAGAGTATGGCCCACACATGAAGCATAGGGCAGGCAGAGTATGCTACACACAAGGAGTATAGGGTAGTCAGAGTATGGCACACACAAGAAGTATAAGGCAGAGTATGGCACAAACATGGAGTGTATGGCACACACAGGGAACATAGGGCAGAATATGGCACACACAGGGAGCTTAGGGCAGGCGGAATATGGTACACACTAGGAGCATAGAGAAGGCAGAATACAGCTGGAGACAGGGAAACCTATCAGGACCACTCTAAGATGAACAGTTCATACTGCCCTTCATAGCGTGGCACAATGTTGGTGTCCCTCCAGCAGTTTGAGGTGTGAACAGGTAAACAATGTGGGCACTTTCAGTCTGGGTATGAGATGTCAACAGTACAGGACTTTAGGGGTGTGAACAATAGAGGTGTTACAGGTGTGAACAATACAGGGGGCTTACAGTTTGAATTTGAGGTTTAAACATAACATTTTACATAATGAAAGAAAATGGTTTTCTAAGTAACTTTCCATGAAAATGGAATGGAATGCCAAACAATTTTCCAATATACATAATTTTTTTTTTTTTTGATTTTAAAATAATTAGTAAATATAATTGCAATTGAAAGCAGTAAATACATGTATACCTGATGGTCCTTAGTACATATATGGATGCCCTCGAGCAAAGATTACATTTCCCACAAAGTCTTGCACACTTCTGTGGTTACACTCGAGTATAAGCCGACCCGAGTATAAGCCGAGGTACCTAATTATACCTAAGAAAACTGGGAAAATATATTGACTCGAGTATAAGCCTAGGGGTGCATACATTTTAGGACATGTTCAGCAGAACACACGCTCCTGTGTGCACTCTGTTAGGGAAGAACTGGCACTTCAGGAAAAGAAGTTTAGTGAAGATCAGATGAGTGTCTTTGGTGTTGCCCAGCATCTTCGTTGACAATAATAATCCCATAATGTTTTACACTGTATTGTACGGTTTTGTTTTACAATGCAAATCAGCAAGCTGTCTTCTAAAAAGTATACCGGTATGCATGGGTGTCTGCAGAAAATTTTCCAGGGGGGGGCAAGGAAGATAACATATCACTCAAATTATAAGTACCCATATTTTGATTTCCTAAGGGTAGGGACACTTCGGAAAACGAAACGCCGCGTGTGATTAGCGCAGGCGATTTTTCATTTTAGCCAGGCGCAGAGCGAGGGGAGGCATTCGGGGAAGATTGGTCGTGGAAAGTCGCTGCGATCTCCCCAAATCGCCCAGTGTGTCCCTACCCTAAATGGTTAACCTGCCTGTCTTGCAGCACTTGGATCCTGACTCCTAAATTCATTTCTGGCCAAGTGCTTGCCTCCTGCCTTTATCTCACCCGCACCTCCCCCTCCTCCCTCCTGCTGCTCCCTCTCCCTGTCATATTTCAACTCACCCCGTGTTTTATTCTTTCTGTGTCTCTCCTATGCTCCCTCCTTATCTCTCAGCACTTTCTTCTCTTTCGCGCTGGTAATCTCAGGCAGACAAGTCTCTGGCCGAGCCTACTGGGACGCAACACATGCTGCGCATACCATTTTCAAAGGAATCCCTAGAACAGCCAGAGGTATAGAGCAAGAAGCCGGTAAGGGTTTTGAACAGACTTATGAGTCTGTGTACCGGACGCTTCATAAAATAGCTTGAAATGTAGGGCAGCTAAAGAAGGGGACAAATTCCTTGCCATATTGCTTGATTCTGCTTCCTTAGCCCTCGGCCCCTCCCCTCCGTGCTCAAAGTTGAAATGAAAATGCTAGCTCACAAATGCAGAGCACGAAGGGTTAAGAGGGGGCTGAGGAGGGAGGACTGAGTTACGAGAGCTGAGATGGGAGGGGCTGAGGGCTAAGGAAGCACGGAGAAGTCACTGCTGTCTTCGGATCAGTAAGTAAGCAGCAACTTTAACTTATCAGTATACGTTTTAGTTCTTCCCTAGTAGCTGACCCGAGTATAAGCCGAGGTAGACATTTTCAGCACATTTTGGGTGCTGAAAAACTCGGCTTATACTCGAGTATATACGGTACTTCATCACACATACTTTACTCACATAAGCTGCACAGTAATGTGGGAATTGTAGACTTTTTCTGGAGGGATGCCAGCTAGTTCAGTTGGTACATAGTTGCATAGGTACATTTAGTCAGAAACAGCAGTGAAGTACAAAGGACAGACCATGTGCTGCATTCAGTCTGTAACACACCATTGTTGTACCATAGGAGGCAGTACATGGACACCTTCCCAGGTCCAGCAGGTGAAGAAGAGATGCACTTCAGGAAAAGACCCCCAAGACTTTCTATATGCCCCAAACTCACCTTGTGCTGGAGGTTTGCAGATTTTTTTGCCATTGTCCATGCAACATTTCTTGTTTCCCTCACAATTATAGTCAGATTCACATCTTTTAGATTTGGAGAAATCATTATGTGCCAATAACCTCTCAGGTGGGCATTTTCCTGGTCTGCCTGCTGTTACAAATACACATAATATATATTATTATAAAAGCACCATAAACGTCTTGTAAAAAAATGTTCTTTGTCTTGTCTTAAGTTCAAAACTGTGCCGAGTGAGTGTTACGATTTAACACCACACTTTAAAATATGAAGTTTTTTTTTTTACATTTTAATAAGAAGCAATATACATTACAATAGTTTGCGTTTTATAAATCTGTTATTAAAAGACTGAATGCTACAATAATATACATTCAAGATGAAGTGATAGGAGATCCATGTGCATTACAGTTAGATTCCAATTAAATGTAAAGAAAGTGGGGTTTGTTTAAGAAGACAGAAAGGGCATATCACTGGGGGTGCCAAAATGTTAGTTACATTGCAATAATTACAATTCTTTAATTGATATCCCCAGACCAGTGCTTCTGTTCACCAAAATGGCACCAGCCCTAGGAACTACTACAAGAGCTCCAGGCCACTATCTTCATTTTCTTCTGTTCTGGTCCGGGTGCTCATTTGCCATAGAGAGGAAAGAAGCCGGCTTCATACTCTACTGTGCATGATCTAAGAAAACACATAAGATCACTATGTGGCGCTCCTAAAGAAGTATCCCAAACCAGTTTTCAGCTCTCGAGAGATGTCTCAGATATGTGATTATAATCAGTGGGGATTGCCTAACATTTTGGCACCTCCCAGTAATTATACATTTTCTTTAATGTCTATTTATCAGTAGCAACGTTATGCTTTCTCTCTATTGATATTTATCTTAGCATTGAACATAAGCATCTAACTCCTGGCCCAGACTGGTTGTACATACCTGGTACTGATGTGCTTAATACAGTTGTGCAGAGCAGCAGCCCAAAAACACAGATTTGTCTCGTGATCATTATGAGATCAGTCTGTGCTGTACTAGGATGGTTCATCTTAATTTATACCCTGGTTCTAAACAGTACATTGGGCAAGAGCTATCAATTTTACTATACGCCCAAAGCAAAGCATAAAGCTCTCACCATAATAAAAATTCGCAGGTTGCATGTTTAATGACTGGTTGTGGAATGTTAGAGCAACCGTTTGCTTTGTAGTCACCTGGTGATTGCAAGAAAGTGACAGAGCATCCAATGCACATAAAAATATGGGTTTAGAAATCTAATTGCTCATTAATGGAACACACCCTTTGTGTTTCATAATATTGTAGCAGTCATATCTTTAATGGTTTACTCACTCTTCCCAACAGCTGACATTAATAGGGGCTGCTTAAGGTAGCAGTAGATTTTTAGCAGGTGTGTCCTTTCATCCATTTAAACTAGTGGTTTCCAAATTGTCCAGGCCAGAACCTTGTCTGGGTGGGTCCAGGCTAAATGCCTTGGTAGAAGATATTTTGGGCAAATGTATATTTTTTGTATGTTTTCTACCTAAGATATGGGCATATTTACATGCCTGTGTGTAAGAGACCGTTTTATACTTACTTGCATGTACTGTATATTTGCAAATTTACTTATAACTATCACTGAATGTCTAATAACGTGTCCATAGCCTTGTAATGAATTAAGCAGTTCCTTGGCCAAATTTCTCAGAGGGGGTCTTGGCCTGAAAATATGTGGAAATTGCTGCTTTAAAGGGGTTGTTCATCTTTAAATTAACTTTTAGTATGATGTAAAGAGTGATATCTGAGACAATTTTCAATTCATTTTTATTCATTAGCTCTCCAGTTTACAATTTCAGCAATCAGGTGCTAGGATCCAAATTACCCTAGCAACCTAGCAAAGATTGCATTGATTTTTTTTTTTTTAAATTTTTTATTTTCAGGTTTTCAACAGAAGAGAAAAAGAGAAGAGAAAGATAGAGAGAGAAGGGAGAAGAGAGGAGAGCGAAGGCAATGGGAGCAGGTCAAGTGAACATGTCTAGCAATCAGGAGCAGCACAGTTCAACAATTCACATTTCTCAGCAGATTAACCGGGTTTTCCCTGTAGGCCAGCCACAAGCCCCATATATTGGTAAATTTGTCCGGACAGCCCCGGGAGAGGTATGTCAGTTTCTGGTTAGACAGGGAGCTGTTAACTAGATTCAGCCAGAACGGTAGAGACGGAGGGGCAGTAGATTTCCAATTCAGTAGAATGGCTTTCTTTGCGAAGTAGAGAAGTTGGAGATAGCAGCTTTTGGAGCAGCGGTCCAGATCTAGGTCCTCGAATATGCCAAGTAGACAAACCAGGGGGGACACAACACGGGGCATGGCTACTGCTTCAGAGCAATAAAACACAATGTCCTTCCAAAATTTCTGAATGGTGGGACAATACCAAAATACATGCATATATGAACCAACATCACCCCCACATCTAAAGCAAACATCAGACACATTAGGGAACATTTTACTCAGCCTATAGGGAGTCAGATAGACCCGGTTTAGGAACTTCAGCTGAATGTACCGATCCCTCACAGGTATAGTAATCTCAGGGATCTGCCTGAGGCTGTCCTCCCACATGTCATCGGACAGTTCAGGAATATCCCTTTTCCATTTACCCAGGACGGAAATTAGTGGATCAGGGGAGGCCAACCCTAGCAGTGTGTATGAGTGGGAGAGAGGTTTGGTTAGGCCCTCTTTACGTAAATATTTTTCTATAGCAGTGTCTGACATGTGCAATGGCCTCTCAGGGAATTGGGAGCGAAAGGCATGGGAAAGCTGGAGGTACCTGAAATACATACCCTGGGGCAGATGAAATTCGTCCTTTAGAGCTTGGAATGACTTTAAGTCCCCTTCCCTAATTACATCCTGTAATTGTTTGACACCACATGCAGCCCAATGAGAGACATCCGGAATAGTGAGAAACTGAGGAAGATAGCCGTTACCCCAGAGAGGTGTCCACTTGGACCATGTTGTTCGAGACCCATGTGCCAGTTTGAGTGCTTTTTGGTAAGCCGCCAGTACTGTTCGCATGGGGGTTGTGGTAGCGTGTCTTATAGAAGGACCCCTATAAAGAAGGTGTGCTAGGGCTTCCAACGACCCCACAATGTTGGCTTCTAGGATTGTAGTGGTGTTGTCCCGACAGGGAACCAGCCACCAGTGCGAGTATGTCAACTGGCCTGCAAGAAAATCATAGCTTAAGGTTGGGAAGGGCTAGTCCTCCTCTAGCGACTGGGGCTTGTAGGGTTTTAAAACTTAAACGGGGGCGATCCCCAGCCCAGACAAGTCTCCTGATAAGCCTATCCACATATTTGAACCACTGGGATCTGGGTGTAATGGGGGAGTTGTGGAGGGCGTATAAGAATTTGGGGAGGAAAATCATTTTAAAGAGATAAGGGGTAGTTGCGTCCATACATCAATTTTGTTGGCCAGCGCCTTGGTTATTGGGGACAAGTTGGCCTCCTCAAAACCCTTGCAATCCTTCGTTATGGTGATCCCTAAATATTTAAAGGACTGTACCACCCTAAGGCGGCCAACGCTAGCAGCAAATTCAGCAGGGAGGGGATCTATAGGGAAAATCACAGACTTCTCTCGGTTGACCTTTAAGCCAGAAAACCTCCCAAAGTCATCAATGAGGTCTAAGGCAGCATGGAAGGCTCCTCTAGGATTAGCCAAATACAATAACATGTCGTCTGCGTAAAGGGAGACCTTTTCCTCAAGTCTGCCTATTTGCAACCCAGTTACAGTCGGGGAGTCCCTAATCTGTATTGCAAGTGGCTCAATTGCAAGTGCAAAGAGCAGGGGTGAGAGGGGGCAGCCCTGCCTAGTTCCCCGTTCCAGCTGTATGGCATCAGAGAGGTTGCCATTGACCATTACTCTAGCCTGAGGCTTTAGGTACAAAGCCTTTACCCAGGAGATGTAACGAGGACCTATACCGAAGTGTCGGAGGACTTCCCAAAGATAGGTCCAAGAGACCGTGTCAAATGCTTTCGCAGTATCAAGGGACACGACTAGCCTACTCCCTGCGTTGTCATGGGGGGCATCAAGGTTATTAAAAAGGCGCCGGATGTTTATATCCGTGGCATTGTTTGGCATAAAACCTGTCTGGTCTGGGTGGACTATCCCCCGCACCACTCTCTTAAGCCTATTGGCCAGCACCTTAGCAAAGATCTTAACATCACAGTTGAGGAGCGAGATGGGGCGGTAAGAGTCACAAAGTTCCGGGGACTTGCCTTCTTTATGAATGAGGGTGACATGCGCCATATAGCACGTATCAGGGAGTGGGCACGTCTCAGAGGCGTTGTTCAGGATGGGCTGAAGCTGGGGGGTAAGGATTTGGACGTGCGCCTTGTACCACTCAGCTGGTAGGCCATCCGGCCCTGGGCACCGGCCGGACGGCATGGCCGCTACAGCTGCCCCTATCTCATCCTCCGTGATATCAGAATCTAGAAAGAGCCTCATGTCTATGGGGATGGATGGAAAGTCTATTTTCCCCAGATACTCCGAAAGGAACTGGTCAGGCAGAGGAGGAACGGCAGCATACATTCCCTGAAAGTACTCCCCAAATCTCTTAGTGACTTGGGCCTTATCAGTGAGAAGAACCCCAGATTGATCTCTGACTCCTGCAATCGCTAAGTGGGGGGTGTCATCTTTGGCCAGAATGGCGAGAAGCTTCCCATTTTTGTCTCCCTGGCTGAACCATGCCGCTGACTGGTATAATTCTTTTTGGGAATATTTGTCTATGTGTATCAGGTCTACATCTCGTTGTGCAGCTGCCATAACCTGTTTAGCTTCATCACTGGGGCTAGCGGCTAGAGCCTGTTCTGCCTCACCTAACTTTAGCCACTGTCAGGTCCGCCTCAACCTCCCTCCTGGCTGCAGAGATCAGTGAGGTGTACTGGCCTCGAGTATGTGCCTTACAGGCGTCCCAAACTGATTGGTCAGGGGCTGTGTGCGCATTAATCTCCCAATAACTTTGTAGCTGGGCAACATATCTATCTTTTACCCTAGGGTTAGAGACCCACTTTGTAGGAAGGCGCCAGGTTCGGGCATGGGCGGTCTCACCAGTCTCAATAGTCAGCAGTACAGGGGAATGGTCTGAGCATACCCGGGTGCCAAAGTGAATATTCGAAACCAATGCCAGAAGGTCTGAGGTGGTCAGAATGAGATCAATTCTAGATAGGGCAGAAGTAGCAACTGAGTAGCAGGTATATTGACGGAGGTGTGGATATTTCCACCTCCACACGTCTACATAGTGCGCGGAATCTAGCCAGTTTCCAAACACCTGGGAGTCATTGACACTTGGCTTTAGCCTATCAAGGCCAGGGTCGGGTACCATATTAAAGTCACCTCCCCAAATAGTAGGATAGGGTCCAAGGGTGGCCACTTTTTGGAGAATTTCATTAAGTAGAGTAGAGTCTGCAGGGGGGGGGATATATACAGTCACCAAAATGTACAGCAGGCAATTCAGCCTGCATTTAACAATGACATATCTGCCCATCCGATCAGTGATCACCCGTTCTAGCACAAAATTAAGGGATTTCCTAATTAAGACCGCCACACCTCTTGAGTAGGTAGAGTATTCCGAGTGATATACAGCTGCTACCCAGTTACGTTTCAAAGCTAGCACTCGCTGACCTATAAGATGTGTTTCCTGAAGCAGTACTATGTCTGCTCCAGATTTCCGAAGCTGGCCCATCACTACAGAGCGTTTTATCTTATTATTTAGCCCCCGGGTATTCCAGGACAACACCGTGAATTTCACAGACATAATTTACTGTATAAAATAAACCAGCACCGGTGGGGGGTCCCCATCCGGGAGCCGCTACCCAAAGGCCCCGTCGCTTCATGTAAAGTGTGGCAAACAGCCATAGGTTTCAGGCCCAGGGCAGGTCGCCCCCACGGTGCGTGCACATCATAGCATTCACCTATAGTAGACCGAAGCATGACAATCATTACCTGCTCCCAGAAAAGAGAAAGAAGAGAGAAAAGAGAAAGCAAAGAAAAATACATACATATCACCCACATTAACCCCCCACCCCGCATCCCCCCCCCAACTTGGGGATACCTGTATCCCATAACAGAAGAGAATTCCAACTCAGAACGTGGTCAAAGCAGTTCCAGTCTCTAGTCCTTCGTCGAACAAGGGCGTTACAACTAGAGAAGAAGCCTCTAGGTGCTCTCATTATAACAGGCTCCATAAAAGCCGGGGTAAAGCAGAGTAACAGGCCGCAACGGCTGTATCGTGTGCTAGAAAGGGGAGGCAATAAACTAGGAGGCCTTCGGAACGCACAGCAGGCCGTTCAACTGGGACAGTATCCCATCCGGAAAGCAGGAGAATGACGTATCCCTGGGCCCCGGGGTCAGTTTAGGTAGAGCCTGCGGCGTGCATGCAGCAAGAGTGCAGAGCCTCCAGAGCGTGATAGCAGCCCAGCATCTAAGGTGTCACTCATCCAGGTTCCAAATACTGCAAATAGTGCAGAAGGGGCTAGCCGCACCAGGATCCGCTGCCAGCGACAGTGTCGCAACCCCGTGCGGTGAAAATGGGCCCCGCAGGATACCCCCGTGAGAGAGGGAAACCCTATGCACATCCGGATGAAAAGTAGGGGTAGAAAGCCATGAGCAGCAGTGAGGCCAACGCAGCCATGTCACAAAGAAACGGGTACTCACGGATCTCTAGGCGGGCGGTTCCCACCGGGCCTGGCTTCCAGCCACTCCTGGGCACCCGCTGGGTGGTCAAAGAACAGGGATCTGTCACCCTCCAGCACTTTCAGCTTGGCCGGGAACAGCATTGCGTATTTGAGGCCCAGATCCCTCAGCTTCCTTTTGACTTCAATAAAGGAGCCTCTTTTTTTCTGCACTGCGGCGGAGAAGTCAGGGTACAGCGATATACGGGCACCCGAGTAATGGAGGGATTCCCTGTTGCGAGCCTCCCTTAGGGCCGCGTCCCGGTCCCTGTAATTCAGTAGCTTAATCAGGAAAGGGCGTGGTGGCGCTCCAGGTGGGCCAGGCCTAGTAGGGACACGGTGCGCCCTTTCCACCACAAAGTGTGCCGAGAAGGTAGCCAGGCCTAGGAGATCCCTGAGCCAGGCCTCCGCAAATTGTTCAGGGTTGGACCCCTCGCTCCGGCAGGCCCACCACTCTAACATTAGACCTGCGCAGCCTGTTCTCCATATCATCGAGGCGGTCTGTGTTGGCCTGTACCTGGCGGCGCAGAAGCCTCAGATCCTCTGGTAGAGAGGCAGTGCGGTCCTCCAAATCACCGATTCTGTTTTCGGCCCTGCCGGTGCGCTCGCGGACATTTTGTAAATCCTGTTTAATCAGGGAGAGATCCACCCGCAGCTCTTCTATCTTGCAGGTAAAGGTGGTAGTCAAGGTGGTCTGACATTGCAAAATAGCCGTCATTAGATCAGACGGTGTAGGTGCTGGCTGCGGGTCTACCACCAGTGCATCTGTGTCAGATGGCTGACCCAGTGAGGGTTGTTGCGCGGGACTTCGCGAGGGCCCACCGCCATCTTGGGCCTGCTGCCGCGCGAACTGCTCCAATTTGGAAGCGGCCTCTGAGCGCACCTTCTGGGTATTTTTCCCCATATCCTCGTCTAGGCAGACCAAATAGTGTTGGGAAGAGAAAATGAGCCTCTTGCAGCTTTTCAGAGTAGCTTAAAGTAAAGTTCAGGATGTAGTAAGTGCAGAGCACCTAGCGCGCACGTCTTGCTAGGGTGCCATCCAGACCACGCCCCCAGATTGCATTGATTTAATAAGAGGAGTAATAAAAAGCAGCAATATCATGTGTAACGTGTAGCATTACAGAGTATTTGTTTTTAGATGGGGGTCAGTGACCCCCATTTTTAAGTTGGAAAGAGCCACAATTTCACACTTTTTTTTTAACATTTTGTGCTCTCTCATTTTAGGTAAATTTCCTGGGGGGAGGGTTAACCTAGGAAAACTATACATTGTTTTGTTTTGGGAGAACATGAGCTTTCTAAATGTGTGTATTTCCACTTCTAGAAAAATATTTTATTTTATGCACAAGAATTTAACTGATTTGAAAAGCATCAAGTGTATTGAACGTGCCAATGCCAGACATCTACAGTTTTATGGGACAGAGAGAGAGATATTTAGGCCTTTTATATTTTAAAGTAAAGGCTTATGTGAATACAATGGAGCACTTGAGAAGAGACAACAGCATTTAAAGTATTTTTAGTTTTCTTACCTTTTACAAAAGGCAGACAGGTCTTTCCACCATCATTGAAGCAGCATTTGGATCCATCAGCGCATTCACTGTCTGAGGTACAGAAATCAGTAGCACGTGGCAGATTTGTACCATAGGAACAGGTGCCAGGCCTCTCTGTCAGTTACACATGGACAGTTAGTGACTTTGGGGAAGCTGCACTGGCTGTTTGTGACACAGTCATAGAGAATTCAAGGTGGGTCCTCTAGCACTTGCACCCCAAGCATGCTGCTCTCTGCACCAAGTCTCAAATCGAAAATCCAGTTTTGTACAGGTATGGGGTCTGTTTTCCAGAAACCCATCATCCAGAGGCCGACTCTCAGAATTTTATCCACATTTTTAAAATGATTTCCTTTCCAGTAAAACAGCACTGTACTTTATACTTCATCCAAACCAAGATCTAATGAATGCTTTTCTGAAGCAAAGCCAGCCTATTGGATGTAATAATACATGATTGTCTAGTAGATTTAAGGGATGAAGATCCAGATTATGGAAAAACCGTATCTGACAAACCCCAGGTCCCGACCATTTTGGATAATAGGTCCCATACCTGTACAATCTTCTGCAGAGGGCAACATTAGGAGTTACAGCACAGCTTTGTCCTTATAGAAGAGGGCCCTGTTGTAGATTGTGCCTTATGAAGCTCCATAAACTTGCATGTCAAAATGGTGCACAATTAAGGGTACATGTAGGGTGTAGGCAGCAGCAGGAGGGGGCCTACATGCCTCCCCAATGCATTAGAACTCCATTTCCCACAACGGCTTGCACACTTCTGTGACTCCTGATGTCACAAGTGTATTCTCAGAGCACCAAAACTCTTATAATACCAGCCACAGATGGCTGCTGTGATTGCTTTAAAGCCCTAAAAAGAGATCTCACATCTCTGGAAGTGAAGAAACCTCTACAATACGGACCGATACATTATTACCGTGCCAAGGTTCTCAATAGTTGGAAATCACCAATACTCCCAGGCCTTTAAGAAGAAAAAAAATCAGGGGGACATTGCCAAATGTCTGTAGGTCCAGCAGGTGAAGAAGAGATGCACTGCAGGAAAAGACCCCAAAGACTTTCTATATGCCCCAAACTCACCTTGTGCTGGAGGTTTTCACCATTGTCCATGCAACAATTCTTGTTTCCCTCACAATTTTCATCAGATTCACATCTATTATTGTAGGACAAAAATGTCTCTGCCAAGAACCTCTCAGGTGGGAATTCTTCTGGTTTGCCTTCTGCTTCTAATTTACATCATACAGATCACCCTAAAACACAGCAATATTTTTGGGGATTTTCTTTTTCTGAAACAATATCACAGTCATAAAGTCAGAAGTGAATTTGACAAAATTACTTCAATAAAAATATTCAAATGAACCCCGATATGAAAGAACAAGTTCTCCTGAGTAAAACTATACCCCGTATGTATGGGTGCACCTAAAGATGCGGCCCCCAAACACCCCAAAACAGGGGCAATACATAAGGGAAATTTCAGGTGGAAAGTTTGGAGCTGCGCTCTAGGTGCACACCTTGCAGTTCTTCAGTCTAAACCCCCCCTTACCTGAAATACCCTCACAAATTATATATTCCTTGAAAGTGCACACCTGCAGCTATTCAAAAGCGCCATCCTTGCTTTCCTGCATGCAGATCTGTGGGCGCAGTTATCCATAGAAATTTGCAGTTTGGCCTGAACAAGGAAATAGTTAGATTTCTCCACAAAATTGCCACGACAACTAAAGAAAACCTGCTAAATATTAATCTGCAACTTCTCCGGAGCACTATGATACCCTGCATGTATGGGAGCACCAAAAGAAGCAGCCACCAAATACTCTAAAACAGGTGCAATAGGTAAATTTGAGGCTCAGATCACACCCTGCAGATTTTCCCCTTTTACCTGTGAAACAAGCCACAAATTGGACAAGTACTGAACATATAAAGCTTCACTTAGGAAAATGTGCATTTCTGTGAAGAATAGCTTCCAAAGCTGAACAGGAGAAAAAAAAACAGATTCAACTTTATATTTCTAGCCAATTCCCCAAAGACAAGTAAAAACTTACTGAATATTCTACTTACCTATATCTGTATAGTGGAGCTTCTTTGGACCCTTTTGTTTCATCCGCACTCATGTCCTCGGGCAGTGCTGCTTTTTCTTATTTTTTTTTTTAGTTTTTGAACACTAAATAGAAAATCTGCACATTTATAGGAAAAATATTTTGCCACCAAATATTCATATGGTCAACACAAAGCAACCTACCTCGATAGGCTGTGGTCTAAGACAAAAAAAACATAGCTGTGTCAATCTCACTTCTATAAAAAAAAAAGCTGAATGCCTTTACAAAGAACAAAATATATATTGCCCAGAAATAAAAATAGTGTCAGAAACTGCACAGAAAGCGGAGATATTGAGTTTTCAGAGCAAGTATAATTTCTCTCCAAAAGTGATGTAACAAACTGCTTAAGTAAAGAGTAAAGTGGCAATCGAGGAAGCTGATCCTAAACCTAGTCTAAAGGTTTGTAATGCAAACTGTCCCAATCTACCAGTAAACCATAACTTTCTTTGCACAACTGCAAACCCTGAATGCGCCAAGATTTTTAGGCACCTTTGTCCTTCACTTACACCTCAATTGCTTACACCTCCCAATGCAGCGGGGAAAGAAAAATCCAAACTAAATACTAACATAAAAAATGTATTATTGCCCTGAACACAAAGCATAAGCACAAAATAAATTTTGCAAAGTGGGATACCAATTCTTATAAATCAAATCAGTGCACAAAACTATTTCAATAGTGTAACTGCGTATGGTATATTTCAAATCATGGTTTGGAACATAACCCAGGGTTGTGAGGGCACTTTGGGCAACAGTACTGTGTAGCTCATCTGACACCCCTTTTGTGGCAAATTTTGCAAGCTTTTTGGGCGAATCGCTTGCCAGGAGTGGGTGGAAGTGTGTCTATAAAATGGTTCCCCTGTCGCTAGCAGGCATCTGGGGAATCTCAGTGCCACCAAACAACAGGGCAGGAAGTATCTGCAGCTGATATTTATAATAGGACAATTTGGGGCCTGGTACTGCTGCCTTATATCCAACATATGAATTTCGAAGGGCCATTTGAATCAAATAAATGCCAACTTTCTTGTACCAGGCCTTTGTTTGCCGGGTGGCATTGTAACAGTTGGTCAGTTCTATAAACATCACCCATGTACTTACTGTACTCCTTGCAACAGAGAGGTATTTTTAAGGGGTCTACCAGGTCTCTATACTGCAATTACTGACTTGTTGTGGATTGAGGTTAGCATGAATACATTTTTTTGTGTCACAGTATTTGATGTCAAAGAGCTCATCAGGTCTCAGGGCATACATTTTTCCACTACTCAATTTTTTGCTTACAAGATCCCTGGGCAATCCTTTTCGGTTGCGATTTATGATGCCACAGGCTGGGGTGTCCAAGGTTTTGAATAAGGGGATGCTTGTGTAAAAGTTATCCATATATAAGTGGTAACCTTGGCCCAGAAGTGGAATTATGCGCTCTCATACAATTTTGCCACTGACAAGTCAAATCAAGGGGACAACCATAGTTACATAGTTAAATTGGGTTGAAAAAAGACAAAGTCCATCAAGTTCAACCCCTCCAAATGAAAACCCAGCATCCATACACATACCCCTCCCTACTTTTAGTTAAATTCTATATACCCATACCTATACTAACTATAGTGCTTAGTATCACAATAGCCTTTGATATTATGTTTGTCCAAGAAATCATCCAAGCCATTCTTAAAGGCATTAACTGAATCAGCCATCACAACATCACCCGGCAGTGCATTCCACAACCTCACTGTCCTGACTGTGAAGAACCCCCTACATTGCTTCAAATGAAAGTTCTTTTCTTCTAGTCTAAAGAGGTGGCCTCTGGTACGGTGATCCACTTTATGGGTAAAAAGGTCCCCTGCTATTTTTCTATAATGTCCTCTAATATACTTGTAAAGTGTAATCATGTCCCCTCGCAAGCGCCTTTTTTCCAGAGAAAACAACCCCGACCTTGACAGTCTACCCTCATTATTTAAGTCTTCCATCCCTCTAACCAATTTAGTTGCACGTCTCTGCACTCTCTCCAGCTCATTTATATCCCTCTTAAGGACTGGAGTCCAAAACTGAACTGCATACTCCAGATGAGGCCTTACCAGGGACCTATAAAGAGGCATAATTATGTTTTCATCCCTTGAGTTAATGCCCTTTTTTATGCAAGACAGAACTTGCTTTAGTAGCCACAGAATGACACTGCCCAGAATTAGACAACGTGTTATCTACAAAGACCCCTAGATCCTTCTCATTTAAGGAAACTCCCAACACACTGCCATTTAGTGTATAACTTGCATGTATATTATTTTTGCCAAAGTGCATAACCTTGCATTTTGAACCTCATTTTCCAGTTTGCTGCCCAGTTTTCCAATTTAGACAAATCACTCTGCAAAGTGGCAGCATCCTGCATGGAACCTATAGTTCTGCACAATTTAGTATCATCTGCAAAAATAGAAACAGTACTTTCAATGCCCACCTCCAGGTCATTCATAAACAAGTTGAAAAGCAAGGGACCTAGTACAGAGCCCTGCGGTACTCCACTAACAACACTGGTCCAATTAGAAAATGTTCCATTTACCACCACTCTTTGTAGTCTATCTTTTAGCCAGTTCTCTATCCAGGTACAAATACTATGTTCCAGGCCAACATTCCTTAATTTAACCAGTAACCTTTTGTGTGGCACTGTATCAAATGCTTTAGCAAAGTCTAAGTAAATCACATCCACTGCCATCCCAGAATCGAGGTCTCTACTTACCTTCTCATAAAAAGAAATTAAGTTAGTCTGGCAAGATCTATTACGCATAAAACCATGCTGGCACAAACTCATAGTATTATGATTTGCTATGAAGTCCTTTATTAACCCTTCGAAAAGCTTTACTATCACTGACGTCAGACTAACTGGCCTATAGTTTTGAGGCTGAGAACGGGATCCTTTTTTGAATAGAGGCACCACATTAGCAATTCGCCAGTCTCTTCGCACTATGCCAGATCTCAATGAATCCTGAAAAATTAAGTAAAGAGGTTTGGCAATCACAGAGCTAAGCTCGCTAATTACCCTAGGATAAATACCATCTGGCCCCGGACCTTTGTTAATCTTAACATGATCTAGTCTCTTTTGAATTTCATCATGTGTGAACCATGCATCATTAGTTGTATTACTAGAATTGGGACTGTTAAGAAGGAAACCTTCACTTACTGGTTCCTCATTTGTGTAGACAGATGAAAAATATGAGTTCAGAATCTGCGCTTTTGTTTTGTTTTAATAAACCAGCTGATAGTAAGGGTCCTGCTTCATTTTTTTCCTATTAACATATTTAAAAAATAATTTTTGATTTTTTTTACTGCTTGCTGCCATATCCTTTTCTATATCAATTTTAGCTTGCCTTATAGCTTCTTTGCATGATTTATTGGCCTCCTTGTACCTTATAAATGTTTTGGCTGTACCAGCTAACTTGAAAGCCTTAAAAGCACGTCTTGTCTTACCCACCTCAACACCAACGTTTCTATTGAACCAAAAAGGTTTTGCTTTGCAACGACGTTCCTTGCTTACAAGTGGAATATACTGACAAGTATATTTATTAAGCAGCATTTTAAAGACGTCCCATTTTTGTTCTGTGTTTAACCCTGTGAAAAGCATTTCCCACTTAATATGTTGCAGAGATGCCCTTATACTGTTAAGTTTGCACGTCTGAAATTTAGTGTTTTAGTTACTCCCTTATAGAATTGCTTCTGTAACAGAATCTCAAAGGAGACCATGTTATGATCATTATTCCCTAAATGCTCACCCACACAAATGTTAGAGATGAGTTCAGTATTGTTAGTTATTACAAGGTCCAAAAGAGAGTTATTCCTAGTAGGTTCTTGAACGAGCTGGAATAAAAAGTTGTCATTCAGCATATTTACAAACCTACTAGCTTTTTCTGTCTTAGCAACCCCATTACCCCAGTCAATGTCTGGATAATTGAAGTCACCATAGCAACAACTTGACCCAGCTCTGAAGCCGCTTGTATCTGCAAGAGTAGCTGGGCTTCATACTCGACATTTATACGCAGGGGCGGAACTACCGGGGGAGCAGGGGGTGCGAGCGGGCCAGGGCCCGCACCCCCTCAGGGCCCCCTGGCAGTCCGCCCGCCGCATGTTCGGCGGCCAGTTCCGGGTTTACGGAGGGGGCGGGGGCCCGGCTGCGATTCCTGCGCCAGGGCTCGCCCCCCTCTAGTTCCGTTTTTGCCTATACGAGGTGGTTTATAGCATTATATGAGGGGGGACTAATTGGGAGTCCTTGCCCTCATATATCATGAAAAAGCTGGTGTATGCCGAACTGCTTTCGGCTGTACCAGCTAACTTGAAAGCCTTAAAAGCACGTCTCGTCTTACCCACCTCAACACCAACGTTTCTATTGAACCAAAAAGGTGTGATTTGTGAATATCTGATCAGTATAACACAATTATGCAACATCAATTTCATGGGCAAAAAACAAGTAATCAACTGCAATAGCAAACTGAATATGCTGTAAAATGCTGATCACTAGTGAAATATAACTAAAGCAAGCGATAAAAAAAAAAAATAATAATAAAGAGCCACACAGAACTGAAAATTCAGTAAATACAATCAAGAGATCAATATAAAGCAAGATTAAGAACAATCCAGAACAAGCAAAAGCAAGTAAATAAACCGCAACACATAGCTAAAACTGTAATGCAATAACTGAATATGCGATAAAACAGAAAAAGGGATTATGGCTAGTGATGGGCGAATTTATTCGCCAGGTGCGAATTCGCGGTGAATTTGCGCGATTCGCCACCAGCGGATAAATTCGCGAAATGCCCGTGAAAATTTGCGGCAAAAATTTGCCGGCGTCAAAAAAAAATTTCCCGAAAAAGCGGACGCCGGTGTCAAAAATGGGCGCCGGCTTCAAAAACTAGACGCCGGCGCAGTTTCGCAAATTTTTCGCCGTTAAGCAAATTTTTCTGCGAAACGGCGCAAATTCGCCCATCACTAATTATGGCGTCTACAATCAAGAACAATCAAGAAACTGCAAGAATAAGCAAAGGCAACAACAAGAAACACAAGAACTGAAAACTCAATACAATCACAAAAAATACAATAACAATTTTTTATGTCAAAAGCAAGGGAGAAACTGGAAAATAAAAAATAAAGGCAAAGTAAAAAATATGTATGTGTGTCCACTTACAAAAATGTTTGTGTGTGTATGAGTGTG
Organism: Xenopus laevis; assembly: GCF_017654675.1. Classification (NCBI taxonomy): domain Eukaryota; kingdom Metazoa; phylum Chordata; class Amphibia; order Anura; family Pipidae; genus Xenopus; species Xenopus laevis. The sequence goes on from NC_054387.1 coordinate 37,706,514, forward strand.
TATAAGTGTTTATAAGTGTGTGCAAGTGGGCCTATGTATGAGTGCACAATAAGTAGACAAGTGTAAACCAGCAAATAAAAATATACAAAAACTTAAAATATACAGTAAGTGTATAGAGTATTTATAATAGGTGTGTAAAAGAGGTACTTGGGAGCAGGCAAGGTAGATCTCATGGGCACAGGATACTGGAGGACCGCAGCTGCCAGCAGGAGGGCTCCATGAACATTCACTGGCACAAGGAAGTGAGAGGGAGGTGCTGCAATATCTGGGTTATGTACCCCTGTAGCAGGCACATGGTGGTGACATCAGGGGGTTGCCCTGGGGGCGATTGTTGGTGCAGAGGGCATGGCAGGTCTTTATACACATTGCCCAGGGGGTATGCTCATTTACTAGGGGATATGCTCGTTGCCTAGGGGCAGACAGCTCCTATGCGTGATCGGTTGGTACCGATCATGCGCAGAAAAGAAGAGTGCAGCAGTGTCGCCCTGGAGACTATCGTTGGCATAAAGGGACTTGACAGTTGAGTATACTTGTTGCCTAGGGGGTTGTGGTGCTGGAAGCTCCTCTGCGTCAAAGCTGGTTCTAACCAGTACATTGGGTAAGAGCTGTACATTTCACAATCCACCCAAGGGAAATCATAAAACATGTGTCAATGTGAATTTCTAGACTACACCTTTATTTAATGGTTTTAGGTAAAGTTCATACTTAACTATGAAATTTTAGCGTCGGGGATTATTTTGTATTCATCTGGTGATTGCATCAAAAAAACAGGCACATCCAGTTTTGGGTTGTAGAAAAAATTACTCCCTGAAAGGAACCCCCACTTTTATGTTTGATAACATTGTAGCATAAAGCAAGGAGTCTTATATTATGTTCTTTCCACTTCAACTTCACCCTCACCTAATCAAAGACAGGTCCACCCTAAGGTTCAGATAACCAATATCTTTAGCAGGATGGGTTGGCAAGCTGATGGGAGACGGGTGTCCTGCCAGAATGCCCGAAGGTAATTTAGGCACTAGTCTGGCAGGACTGAACATAGTTGCTGCAGGTTGTGTTTCCAAGTACAGTGGTGGAAGAGCAAAGAATAGCCAATAATGGCATACATAGCCAAATTAGACAACTGTGAACAAGATGAGGAACCTGAAAGATAGTACTCTATGGAGAACACCCTTAAGATAAATCTTCGTCATCCAAGTTGGGGGTGCAGGATGGAAGGATGTCCAAGCCAAAACTTAGCCAGGGTTTTCAGGATAAGAGATTAGTACTAGGTTTGAAATATGGCAACAGGCAAGATGCAAGACATAGCTTCAGAATTATAGAAATATAAAGTACAATTTGAAGCCTTGTTGGAAATATAGCAGGGCCATCAATAAAAACTGTCATACCCCAAGTTAGAGTGGCTGTATCCATTATGTAGCAGGATTTGGTGCCAGTAGTAAAGAAGATCATGTTTGGCTTTTGCAGAATAAGAATTAAGGGTAAGTTCTTGATTATGACTTGCATTTATACATAGGCACCCACAGATGATTCAGAAGAGATGATTATATTCATCTTCTACAAAGATCTAGAAAGGATTTATGACAGTATTAAAACATGATGCTTTTATAATCCTAGGTAAACTCAGTGCTTACGTAGGTACATCATTATCACATAGCAGGACAGCAAGGATTGCATGATGTCCATTTGGAAAGAGTATTTTACAGTGAAAGATGTGAAATTGTGGAATTCTCTCCCATAAACAGTGGTACTGGCCGATACATTAGATAGCTTTAAGAAGGGGTTGGATGGCTTTTTAGCTAGTGAGGAAATACAGGGTTATTGAAAATAGCTCATAGTATAAGTCAGGGGTAGGCAACCCGAGGCTCCGGAGCCTCATGCGGCTCTTCATCCTGCTTGCTGCGGCTTGGTCTTGCGGCTTTGCCTGTCATGTCGTCTATACAGCCCTTGCACCTGCTTGCGGCTTCTTGAGTGTGCAACCGCGGTAAGCTAACTGTTGGCTTACCGTGGTCGCACACTCAGGAAGCCACCAGCAGGTGTGAGGGCTGTATAGATGTCCCAGGTGTGACAGGCAAGACCGAGCCACAGCAAGATGATTCTTAATGGTCCTAACTGTGGCCACACACTCAAGACAAGAGAGGAAAGATCAGCATGGAGCTTCAGAAACAGAAGTCACATTAAACAGACCAGAACACTTGCATCTAATAGTGTTTAATGTATTTCAAAGTAGGCCTAAACATACACACTGTACTTCTGTTTTAATTAAAAAAAGGTTAAAACTTTTAAAAGTTTATAAGCTGTGTTATGTTTTGCGGCTCCAGACTTTCTCTTTAGTGGAAGAGGGGGCAAAATGGCTCTTTTGATAGTAAAGGTTGCTGACCCCTGGTATAAGTTGATCCAGGGACTAGTCTAGTCTGTCATTTTGGAGTCTGGAAAGAATTATTTCCTCCTCCGAGGCTTCATAGGCTTTTTTTGTTTTCCTCTGGATCAACTAGCAGAGAGGCATGTTTTATAAAGACAGAAAAGGTTGAACCTAATGGACATGTCTTTTTCTAACTTAACTTACTATGGTATTATATCACAAGCCCAAATGGAGAAAGATTATGTAATACTTGCTGAAGCTGAAGGCCAGCTATAAGCAGCACTTTATGAATATAAGAGAATACATTTAGGGACATGAAAAATCCAAAACCATAATTCAGATTATTTTTGGGAGACAGCAGCAATAAAACTAACAAATCTCAAAAGTGCTAAATAAAAGCAAGAGATGAAATTAGAGATAAATTAGTGATATTCTGAGACAATTTGCGTTCATTATTTTTTTATGGGTTTAGAGTTATTTATCCTTTTATTCGGAAGCTCTGCAGTTTGCAATTTTAGCAATCGAATTGCTAGGGTTCCACTTAGCCTGATTTTAATAAGAGCATTGAATATGAGACGGACTGAATAAAAAGTGAGTAATAAAAAGCAAATAAATAGCAATATCAATAAATATGTAGCCTTACAGATCATTTGTTTTAGATGGAGGCAGTGAAGAAGGCAAATAATTTAAAAACTAAAAAGGAAAAAATTAAGGCCAGTTGAAAAGTTGCTTAGAATTGTCATTCTATAACATACTAAAAGTTAACTTAAAAGGTGAACCATGGAAACATTCCAAATTAAAGTTGATGAAAAACTTTAGGAAGACCACATGGTCATTCGTATAGAAGACAGTTGGGCTCAACTTATGAAAGCAATCACTGGAACAGTTGAGAAAGTAACAGCAGTTAAGAAACAAGGACTAGTTCAGTAGATGTCAGCAGATACGAAAAACAAAGCAATAAATAAACATACTTTAAGCAATAAGATCCAATGCAGAGGCGTATAAGAGAAAAAAATTGTTCGTACACAACGAAAAATAAACACCAAGACAAATGAAACTTTTAAATAGCAAAGACTTTATTAAGAAATAACTTACAGAAAGTCCACTTCCTGTCCTCTTCAGAAACGGCGAAAAGGCAACCATCCATACTGCAGCGATCGATTTCTCCTCCCTGGCTATTCACTGAAAAGGCATCATCTTCATCCTCCTCCCGTTGTCCAGCAGCAGCAGTGTCACGGGCTCTCCTGCAATTTCCCGGCTCCTTGTGTGACAGCGGCATCAAGTTTGTTCCTGTGCTGGCGCGATCAACTAACAGCAGCGGGTCCTCTCACTTCCCTTCCACTAGAGTCTCCCGATGAACACTTGTTCCTGCTAGTAGCTGTAGTAGCTGTAATAGTGCTGCCAGGACAGAGCGCAAGACTTCCCCGGGCGCAGTTTAGTTCCAGCCGGGTGCAGTCAGCCTTTCCTGAAGCTGCTTTGCTGCCTCTCCTTTCAGTCTCCTCCTCGCCCGAAAATCTAACTGATCTCCACACACACAGGGTTTGCTTATTTTGTGCTTATTTTAAGGGCTGTTTCTTGTTTGCAGCAAAGGGTTAATCGGTCACCTGACAAGGAGAAGCCAGAAGCAGCCAAAGTGCGCTGAACTGGAGCAACCCCTGGCGCAAGACGAGAAAGCGGGATGTGTATTCATTAGTTTATCATCTGCCTCTTCATTCATTAGGGACAAGAGAAAAAAAACGAGAGGAGAGGCAGCAAAGCAGCTTCAGGAAAGGCTGACTGCGCCCGGCTTGAACTAAACTGCGCCCGGGGAAGTCTAGCACTATTACAGCTACTACAGCTACTAGCAGGAACAAGTGTTCATCGGGAGACTCTAGTGGAAGGGAAGTGAGAGGACCCGCTGCTGTTAGTTGATCGCGCCAGCACAGGAACAAACTTGACGCCGCTGTCACACCAGGAGCTGGGAAATTGCAGGAGAGCCCGTGACACTGCTGCTGCTGGACACCGGGAGGAGGATGAAGGCGATGCCTTTTCAGTGAATAGCCAGGGAGGAGAAATCTATCGCTGCAGTATGGATGGTCGCCTTTTTGCCGTTTCTGAAGAGGACAGGAAGTGGACTGTTATTTCTTAATAAAGGATTTGCTATATAAAAGTTTCATTTGTCTTGGTGTTTATTTTTCGTTGTGGACTAACGAATTTTTTTACATTTTTTTTTGATGTTACTGGTCCTTTAATGTGTAGGGCACAGAGAAGACAAATCTCAGAGGCAGCCAATAGACTGATTGCAAAGGAATTATACAGAGAATGAAAGTTATTTTAACAAATTTGAAGGAAACAACTAAAACCTTCTGCCCAATAAAAAAAAAACTGCCTTATTGAAGACAGCGAGTCCCTTTTATAAAAAAGGGGAAATTAACAGCTGGTGTCAGAACTCTAAAGAACCATGGAAATAAGTGAGGAAGAATCAAATGTGGAGAATCCAAAGGGTAAAATACCTGATCATAATGGAACAATTACATCAAAAAATAAAAGTGGTTTAAACTAATACAAACATAATGCTGTGTTGACCCGCACTGGTAAAACTGCTGCGTTTGCTTCAGAAACACTACTATTGTTTATATCAATAAGCTGCTGTGTAGTAATGGGGGCAGCCATTCAAACGAAAAAAGGCTCCAGTTACACAGAAGACAGCAGATAAGCTCTGTAGAACATAATGGGGTTATCGGTTATCCACTATTTAACCTGTGCCATATAGTCTTTTTCCAATTTCAGTCATTGCTACACAGCAGCTTGTTTATATGAACTATAGTAGTGTTTCTGAAGCAAATAGATCTGTTTTACCAGTGCAGGGCAACTTACATGATATTTTCATTACTTTAGAACAATTTTATTTTTTGGTATTATCCTTTAATGAATTTGAGGAAATTATAATGAAAATAAAGTGGCTGGTAGTGATAATATGACAAATTGCTAACATTTGGTGGACCATGTTTGTGGAGAAAGCTACGTGAATTAAGAGTTAAAATTTGGAATGTGGAATGTATTCCAATAAACAGAGAATGCAACAATCCTACCTCTACAGAAAAAGCACTCACTGCCACATGGTGGAGTATCACAGTCCAGTGAGTATCCGCACTCCAAGGCACACACTGTTGCGGTTTGTATAGCTGGGGTGCATGGTAAGGATATATATGACGTAGTATTCAAGAGAACCAGCAGTCCCATGTAAAAAAATTTACATGGGAGAGCTGGTTCTCTTGAATACTACTACTTCTGCTGGAACTAGCAGAAAAGAGACGCAGCAGAGGAGCAGACAAGTCTGCATAAACAAAGGGTGGTCCTGCGAGTCGCAGGACCCACGTGACCTCCACCTCTGCTTGCCCTGCTCGTTGCCTAGGGGTTTTGGAGAGCACCTGAGTCCTCTGGAGAATCACCGCTAATGCAGAGAGGAGCCCTTTACAGCCAAGAGCGTAGGTACTACATGCTTGGCAGTTGGGGCTTTTCCCTGTAAGAACTTAGTACCTACGTTCTTGGCAGATAAAGGATTAATGCAGGGCTTATTGCCACTGCCACTCTACCATGAACATTTTATATCTTCCCATTCCTCTCTCTATCTATAATTTATAGTATGCACTGGTCCTTTGTCTTGTCCCCAACCAAATCTTATGATCAGTTAATTTATGCAATTTATAAAATCATTTATAATAAAAACTAGAAGCAGTAATGCCTCTGTTCCTTCCCTCTCAGTTCTTAAAGGTGTTTTTCATATTTGAGTTAGCTTTTAGTATGATGAAGAGAATAATATTCTAAGACAATTTGCAATGTCTTTACTTTTTATTATTATTTGCAGTTGAAGAAACTCCAATTTAGAATTCCAGTAGCCATCTGGTTTAATGGTTTAAATAAGAAACTGTTGAATTGGGAAGGGCCTGAATAGAAAAATAAGCAATTTTCAGGAACAGTGACCCCGATTTGAAAGTTAAAGAGTCAGAAGAAGGCAAATTAAAAACTATAAAAAATAAATAATGAAGACCAATTGAAATGTTGCTTACAATTGGCCATGCAATAACATACTGAGGTGAATCCCCCTTAAAAGCAGAATGTTAATGGAGAATAATGTACAGTATATATTTGGGATTCCTTTTTTCAGATAAAAGTTTAATTATCTGTTGTGTTGTGTTACTGTATGGATAATAATTTTGGTTTATATAATTCACTGTGGAATGTTAAAATACTGATTAAAAATATTATCCAGATAAATTCTGAATACATGCTGTAGAACAAGTGGAATTAAACCCAGTGCTGGTTACTGGGTCTCACACACACTCCACTCATTTCTGATCTCATTCAAGTTCGGATAATGGAGGTGATGGAATAAATAGAGACTATGGAAGTATTGGAAGATCCAATGGAAGTGATGACGTCCCAGAAGAGCTTTGCAATTGCAGGCCTTACTCACCTGGAGTCTTAGAAGCGACCTGCTACACGTCATTCATGTTTATTACGCTCTCCTGTGTCCTAGGAGTAGTGGGCAATGTTATGGTCACCAGAAGAAGAAAAATAGTAAAATCTGGTTTCTGAACTTGGCTGCGTCTGATTTTACCTTTTCCCTCCTTCTTGGGCTGTATGCTCATTATATTTTCAGAGAAAACTGGCAAATTGGATCGTATTTATGTAAAATCTCTAATTATGCTTCAACGTGTAATATGTATGCAAGTGTTTTCAGCATCACGGCTCTGACTGTTGACTGTGTCTTATCAGTGGCCAAACCAATATGGCACCATAAGTATTTCTCTGTAAGGGTTTGTTGTTGGACCTGTGCAGCTATTTGGATACTAACAGCTCTGGTCAGCCTTCCAGTGTTACTATTAAGTGATGAAATTCAGTACGGTGACAAAATGCATTGCAGAAGTCATTGCTAAACTTTCCTATGCTACCCACAATATTAGTAAAAGAGAAGTGAACAACAGCCTGGGATACACAGAAGGCTCTGGCTCAGTAGCTTTAAATAAAGCCAATTTCAATGGAGTGGTAAATGGTAATGAAACTGACTCTACTCTTTGAGGAACATTTATCAAGGGTCAAATTCATGTGAGTTTTTCAAAACTCACAAAAATGCCCATATCGAAACCAATCGAAATGTATTAATAAAAACGAATTTTCCCAGCTCGGACAAATTGAAACAACCCGAAAACTCGAATCAAATTAAATTTGAATTAGAAAAACACAAATTGAATTTAAAAAACTTGATTCGAGTTTTTTTTCTCTGAAAAGAACATGTGCCAAGAAGGCTGCAAAGATCACCAAATTGATCCCTGGACCTCTCCCTTATACAGCAATTCGTCAGGTTTAAGGTGGCGAAAAGTCAAATTTGAGTATGATGCATCTCGAAATTCTAATTAAAATTCAAATCAAGTTTGGATAATTCACAATTTGAATTTAGGAGTTTTGACCAAAAAAATTAAATTCAAAATCACATTTTCACTTCGACCCTTAATAAATCTGCCCCTTAAAGTGCAGAAAATAATTTATATTGCAAATAAATTGCCACGGAAACAAAACGTGAATTCCAGAAAGCATATACCTTTTGTAAATTCTAAATATATTTCTAATGGTACATATATTTTTCGATCATTCCAAATGGTACAGCAATGATATATTGTACTGTTAATCTCAGGGAGATCAGGGACATAGCATTTTCAACAAGCTGCATTGTTATTCCGTGAATAGATCTTGGTTACTTTATCCCATTGCCCATCATTCTAGTTTCTAAACTAATCATTGCTCAGCAAGAGGGGAAATCTCAATCTGTGAAGAGTTCCAGACTATATAGAATTATAATTATGGAAGTCCTGTTCTTTTTCTTAACATGGACCCCATTGATCACAGCGCAGATTATTTTGCTGGCCACTCTTTATAGTGAGCAGGTCATACTGATGTATAAAATGTTCTGGGTGATGCCACTTGTGTTCAGCATAGCCTTTAACAACATTTGCATAAACCCTATCATATATGTATTGGTTAGTACACAGGCTAGGAAGGCTCATTCTGATTTTATGAGCACAATCCTGAGACCAAAAGCTTTGGTTGATACATTGCCTTTGTTTCTATTGATCAGCTTTTCTTCGGCAGACATATATTATTCTCTTAAAATTAATATCTATCGTTATGTCCTCCTCTGATTCACAAAAGGTCGTAAAAGTGAGTGTTATTTTTAGCATGTGTTAATTATCACTGCTTATATTTTTAGAATTAACAATCAATTCAGTAAAAGTTCACTTGTCTGACTTAAGAAGCAATTTCTTTGTTAATTTTCGGTGAGCTGTGTGCTTTGTTTTATAGCATGCAAATATTTTGTGCATTATTTTAAACCATGATATATTGTCTTATTATTTTTTAGCACCTAAGACATATGGGATGCCACGGACAGTATTCTAGTCTCCTATTCCTGGGAATCTTGATAAAATTCCCAACACAGCATGTAGTGCATTCAGGACCTGCCCAAGGCACTGTAAAAATGTGGGCTGCGACACTCCACCATATATTCCTCCAATTTTCTGGAAACTACCGTTTGAGAAAAAATGAAGGGAGCATAGAAGTTTCACCATGCCAGGGACAGTATGGCTTCTGTGTGTTAGTGGCTGTAGGCAAGGCTCCAACTCCTCATAAAGGCCATAAATTGCTGGCCTACTTAATCGGTAGCGTCTCACTACTTCCTCAGATAATCCATCTAGAGTTAATCTTTCCCGGGAAAAACTTGAGATTGCATCACTCTATGGCGATCACAGACTTGATTCTTTTCCACAGATTCAAGCAAAAATCGGACTGCAAACTTCATCTTGTCAACACAGATAATTACCAATTTGGTTGCTAGGGTTCTAATTTCCCTAGAAACCATGCATTGATTTGAATAAGAGACTGGAATATGAATAGAAGAGGCCTGCATAGAACAATGAGTAATTAAAAGTAATACATGTGTAGCCTTACAGAGCATTTGTTTTTAGATGAGATCAGTGACCCCATTTGAAAGCTGGAAAGAGCCAAACGAAATAATAAAGAATGAATAATAAAAAAATATATATACAAAAAAATAATGAAGACCAATTGAAAAGTTATTTAGAATTAGCCACTGTAAAACACAAAGCTAACCAGCCCTTTAAATGTTGAGAGAATCAGACAGGGGAGAGATTGGCACATGGCTAGACTGATTCACTGGAACTCAAGATCGGAAAGCAGAGACTGGCAAATGGAGAAGTGGTCATAGGAGATACCGGGGCATACAGACATAGTGATTTGACCATAAGGAGAGGGGACAGAGGGGAGAAGGAGGAGACATGGAAAAGGTGTAAAGAATGGTACATATAAAAATAGGATAGAATGATGGATAGAGGAGGAAAAGTAACAGAGAATGGCAATTTGGTAAAAGAAGGAAAGATTGCCACAGAGAGATAAAATGAAACATTAAAAAGAAAAACCGCAGGGAAGAGATATGGAAGGGGCACATAGGAAGAGTTATTCAAGGGAAAAAAACAGAAAGAAAAATGGCATTTGAAGAAGCAACCATGAAAAGACCAGATAAAGCAGTGGTGGAAAGATAAATGAAAAAAAAAAATGTACCCAGTGCAATAGACATGTTCCTCATGGCCAGTGCAGTGCCTGAGCTTACACCTCCTATGAGGAGCTAATTGGATAAGTCATATGTGGTACTAAATTCTCAATACATTACCTGCATAAAATATTACCAAACATTATTCAACATACAGTACTCTAGTAAGTGCATTTATCTTGAACACAGTGTCCCATTCAAGCAGAGAAACAGAGACTAAACAAATGAACAACTGTATCACCAAGTGAACTAATAAATTAATAACTAAAACACACACACATATTCCCAATATTTGTGGGAAACTTGGTGTAACAAGGGATCAAGGCTCCTGCTATCTTATAGCCCAAGCGAGGACTCATCCTGCCTGACCATTCTGTGAACTCTGCCTGTACCGACCCGGCCTGCCTAACTACGATTTATCGTTTAATCCACGAGAACCTGGTGTTCCATCCTAAACCTTGGAAATGAACGTGCCCCTTTGCTCGTTCAGAACATCTTGTTTGGTTCTCTCAAGTTAAAACCTGGCGGCATCCGAGTAGCTGAAGGGCTCCTCCCGAGGCCAAAGGAGGCTGCTACAGGTGGAAGATTGAGCCGTGACCAGGAAGCCTAGCGCTTGTTCTGAATTTAGGGAGCAGTATGTGATGGCCCAGAGGCCAAGCATCTGAAGTAGTGATGGGTCACACGTCAACATTATTCAGACGCCCTTTGACTTTCTGCGGGTGTCGAAATTGACACGCGTTGATGTGGGCATCAAAATTTGTGTTTCGCAGGGTTATGAGAAATCCCAGCACACAAAGGTTAAGAAAGAGCAGGTGCTTATGTTTAAAAGGTAGGTCAAAAAGGAATAGCGAGTTGATTAGGGCGCAGCAGAAATTGATGCTGCAACAAACCAAAAGGGTAAAAACGCCGAAAAGGCATTTGATAGAGTATCATGGCCCTTTCTAGAAGCAACCCTGAAACAGATAGGCATGGGGAATATAGCTCTAGCAAGGATATTGTTTTTTTATAAAAATCCATCAGCTAGGCTTAAAATTAATGGGACCCTATCAGAACGATTCCAAATTAGAAATGGGACTAGGGGTGCCCTCTCTCGCCATTACTATATGTGATGACAATGGAACATCTATCCAATGCAATAAGAGGAAATCCTAACATCAGAGGAATACCTCAAACAGGAGCAGAATACAAGACAGCAAGCTATGCAGATGACCACTAAACCACTAACTTCACTACCAGAAATAATGACAGAATTGGAAAGATTTGGGGCGTACAGCAACTTTAAGTTTAACATCACCAAATCAAAAGCAATGGCCATAACCTTACAACCTAAAACACTGGCAGATCTAAAAAATAACTTCCCCTTTATATGCTCGCAGACATACATTAAGTATCTGGGAGTCATGGTCACTAAGAAGGTGGTGGACATGTATGCTTTGAACCACAATAGGTTGTTGCAAGAAATAAAGGAAGACTTAGAAGACTGGGGAAAATTGCAGCTTTCCTGGTTCGGAAAAGCAAGTGTAATTAAAATGAATATACTTCCCAGGCTTCTATATATAATGCAAGCTTTGCCATGCCAGATCCCAAATGTATTCTATGTGGAAACGCAGAAATTGATTACGAAATTTCCGGGAAGAAGATCTAGCAGAGTCTCGAGAACAATTTTGGTGAGACCAAAAGCAAAAGGTGGAATAGGACTCCCAGATATTAGAACATACTCTCAAGCCATAACAATGGGCAGGATACTGGACTGGAAACACCATCAACACAAAAAGGACTAGGTACAGATTGAACAAACTAAGGTTAAAACAATGTTGGCAGCGCTCCTATGAATACCCAAGCTAAGCCATAAGGCCCATGACAAATATCCACTGATAACACGGAGCATATTAAAGTACTAGGACCAAATAAGAAGACAACATAAGAAAATCATAAATCTAGATGGCCCACTTATGCCAATAACTGGAAATCCCCAGTTCTTAGCAGGCATGACAACCAGAGATTTTCTAAATGGGACAAAAAATAAATGTATTAGAGCGTGTTAAATGAGAAAGGACTGATACCCCTAAATGAAATAATATTGTTACCAGATATGATGGAGCTTTAAAAGGAAAGGTTGTAATTAAAATGTGACGCCTTTTGAGAAGTTGCTTCAGGCTACTACTCCGCCAATACATACAGTAGCACTAGGGGTCAAAATCATAAATGAAATAAAATTCAGAACACGACCAGCATATACCAACATGGGAGAAAGGAATCGGACGCTCCTTTACAGATAATGACTGGCAAAATGTCTATACCCTTACACATAAGATGAGTATAGCAACAAAAGCCCAGGAAACCAATTTCTAAATTCTCACTAGGTGGTATCTCTGTCCATCCAAACTAAAGAAAATGTATCCTGCAACCACAGATCAATGCTGGAGATGTAATAGGGAAGTAGGCACTATACTTCACATCTGGTGGTCATGCCCGTGTATTAAATAAATTTGGTAACAAATCATCAAACATCTGAAACAAGCTGCAGGGGTAGATCTACCCGCAACACCAGAAATAATGCTAATATCCATGGTACAGGATCCATGAAGAATGCCAAAAAAGGCTTTATAAGATTTGCACTACAAGCAGCTGTAATACCCAGGCGCTGGAAACTGAGACAACCTCCTTCCATAGAAGACAGAAAGGAACACCAAGAGCCCCAATAGTGTAATATGTTTTTACAAGGAGTAATAGTAGAGTAAACAAATTAATACTCACAAGCCAGGGTTACCGATATACCACTGTATAGGCAGGTGGGGAGATTATCCTGACCCCACTCAGGAATAAAACGTCGCTCTCTGTAGAAGAAGAAAAAGGAGATGATACCCCTCCACTCGGGGTGGACTCGATATAGTAGTAAGACAAAACAGAGGCGCCAAAAGGATAAAAATAGCTAAAAGCACTTAAAAACCCAATGGGTAATTCAGAGGAGGTAGTAGTGAACTTACCTCCTCCAAGCAGACACCAACGAAAGTGGTAATTTTCAATAATAGTTTATTCACAAAACAGTACTGGGTTAATGGGTAAAGGATATTGAAAATATGTGTGTAATGAAAACGGAGTTTCCCCCCTATTTGTTGTATATTTTTAATATGAAAAACGGAAAAAAAAAAAAAAAAAATACACTTGACCAGAAAAAAAAACGAGGTTTAATAAATAATCCCCTAAATGTACCAGTCATCCAGTGCTTAACACTCATAACCGAATGTTATTACAAACTTTCCCTAATGTCTCTTTCATATACTCCCTGAAACCTCTTTTGTGGGCCTTGCTTTTCTCTGTCATTACTTGCTTGCTTTATATCTGCCACAGACATCTGAATTAAGTAATAAATGCAGTTATTTAAGCCAAACAGCTTTCAAAACTGTGAGTGCCTTAGTGTCAATGGAAATAAGTAATGGTAAGATAATGAGTCAGTACTAGACAGTTAACGGATCAATTTTTATGTGACTACTAAGGGCAGAGACACTCAGGCAGATTTGGGGAGATTAGATGCCCAGTGACAAATCTCCTCTTCTTCAGGGCAACTAATCTCCCCGAACTGCCATCCCACCAGCTAGAATGAAAATCGCCAGCGGGATTGCACTCAGAGTGCTTTGTTTTCCTTAGTCGCCCACATTTAGCTCACGAGGCAGACAACTTGCCCCAGAATTTACTTAAGCTTCGGAATAATCATCACATTTACTGCATTTTTTGCAGGGTAAAAACACAAAAAATATGTTGACCCCCCCAACCCAACAATTTTTGGAAAGTACACATTCAGAAAAATCTAAAATAGTTAACCACGTCTTTCTATTTCAAACTACTGAGTCGCATGCTTTCCAAAAATTGTTGGTTTTGATGAAATAGCTGAAATTCACCTCAAAGCTTTCACGTTCTACCATCTTATCTCCCTCATAGCATAAGGTACCAAGAAAAAACATCCTAAATATGAATACCAAGGGTCCACTGAACAGTTTGATGCCCATTGTGCATAGGATTACCAAAGTATCTGGTGTTTAGAGACCCCAAAATGAAGTTAGCGCATGGCTAAAACATGCATGGTGAATTCTTTGGACTTTCACAACCATGAAATACAAATCTACTCTGATCGGCCACTAGTTACCCTGGGTAAGAGGAGGGAGTTAAGGATAGTTACTGCATTAAGTGAATGCAATATTCCCTATCGCTAGGGATTCACCTTTAAATTGGTTATAATCTATAGGTGTCAAACACACACTGACTCATCCGCATAATGGTGCAAAACTATTAGCCCTTGGATTAAAACCTAATGAAACCACCAGAAAAGGTCTGACATCAACTTGCAAACCTGCGATGAGGCCGCAATGGTCCAGAGTACCGGGTTCCCCTCAACTTTCCGTCCTTGCTCTATCTCCCTCCCCACAACAGGAAGATTTGCCACATGAAAACTACGAGGTCTCCTTACTTTGCTTCACATTATATGGCTATTTGGCCCATACCTCTACAAATTTTCCTGTTTTGATCCTTTCCGCTCAGCCTCTCATTTCCATGTTAAAAAATTTTCTATGCCTCGACTTATAACCCCCTCCCCATGGGAGTCTGGAGCCTCCTTTTAGACCCACTCGCCTAGATCACCACGGTGAATGGATCTGGTTATTTCTTATTTTTGACTTTACAAATCGTGCTTCTTTGGCAATGAGGAGTCTACCAGCACCTCCCCTCAAAATTAACCAAAAGTTATATATAAAAACTGTTGTTTCATCATTATTTTTTTCAAATTTTCTTATGGTTCAAAGGTTACTTTACTTGGCTATACTTTTTATGGTTTATTTTTATGGAGAAAAAATTTTGATGTTTATTATTTAAGGAATCACGGGTACCAGGTAGTAGCCACGTATCAGGTTGGTGGGCATATCGCCTAACTGGGGTAATCTTATCTGAATATAAATTAAAATATCATGGTTAGAATTATATCTATCAACGCTAAAGGTCTGAATACTATAACTAAATGATATACAGTACTAAAAGAAATTAGAAGTCCTAAGGCAGACGTGGCTTTTATCCAAGAAACCCACTTTCAGAGAGATGAACCTTATAAGTTACAATCAAGGTATTACGTTACTGCTTATGCCTCTACATCCTCTAAAATGGCAGGAGTAGCAATACTAATCCATAAAGTTTGCCGATTGGCTATAAACCAGGTGCACTGTGATTCCAATGGACAGTACATAATTTTGGTAGTTAAGTATATGGACAATCCATTAGCATTATGCAATGTTTATGCCCCCAATAGGCGCCAGATCAGCTTTTTATGATCACTACTGAATAAATTCACAATCCAAACTCCCATTTACCAAATTTTAGGAGGTGACTTTAATTTAACTTTCTCCCAAACGAGGGATCATACACACCCCTCCCTAGACAAGCAGGCACATATTCTCTCCTGGGAATTTAGGAAGCTAATAAATCATTTTGCTCTCTCGTTGACAGCTAGAGATTGGATCACCCAAAACATAGCCAATACACCTTTTACTCTCCAGTACACAAAATACATTTACATTTAGACTTAACGACACAAGCCTATCTCCGTCTGACCTATACCAGTGAAATTCACCCAATAACGTGGTCTGATCATTCCCCTATTACTTTACCTTTAGACCTAGCCAAATGACCTCCCAGAGAACTGCATTTATTCTTTAATGAAGTAATTCTACATGGCCCAGACATACTGTATGTACAGATGCAGCCACTTTGGTTTGTGTGTTTGACACAGAATAACTAAACACAGATATCCCACTTTTCCCATTTAACACAGAAAATTGCGTCACAGCATTCCATTTAATTAAAGCATTCAGCATTGTGAACAATGGTGCTTTGGTATGCTAATGAAAAGGTTAAATGCATTAAACGAGTTAAGATGACTTTAGATAACATAGTTTCTTCAATTAATCCCGAGTCATGATGCATTTAATTTACAAATCCAAGTGGCTTAATCTGTAAACAGATAGAAACTTTGCAGTTAATGAGGGCTCAGTCTAATCTCTTTCAACTTTATGGGAAGCACAATTAGAGGCCGTATCATACCACTAACTTCTAGTACAAAAAGACAGGCACGCACTAGATATACAACCCTCCTAACCCAACTGAGTAACCTTGAATCCCAATATAACAAACCCTATTCTGAAAGAATTTTATCTCAAATTTAGAGACAAGAAAACAACTTACATAACTTAAACATAAGGACACAGAAAAAGCTATTATGTAAACGAAACAAAAGTTTTATGAACAAGGCGACAAACAGTACAACCTTCAGGCTAGGAAACCAAAGAACAACAGACCCAAGCTAGGATTACTTCCATAAAAACTTCTACAGGTGAGATGACATATAATCAAGAATTGATAGGTGACACTTTCCATAAATACTATTCCCATCTATACAACCTGCATAAGGTAAACCCAGGGACCCCTTTTCCACTTCAGGATTCTCCTTTATTAGCTGCTTTTTTGTGGGAGGCTAACCTACCCAAAATATCGGAAGATGATAACGAGGCCCTTAATAGTGCCATCACCACAGAAGAATTGACCTATGTGCTTAAAAATATGGCAATCGGTAAATCCCTGGGGCCCTGACGTATCCCTTATAATTATTATAACACCTTCGTTCATATTCTTAATCCATATTTAGTAAACCTTTTCAATGAATTTTTTTAAAGGGACCCCTATTCCACCCTCTATTTTGGGATCTTTTCTCACCCTTATTCCTAAAGAAGGGAAACACTTCACCAATTGCTCTAGCTACATGCCTACAGCCCTTCTTAATTCGGATCTCAAACCATTTTCAAAAGTTTTAGGAGAATAGACTTGCCCCATACTTCAATTCTTTTAAGCCTTGACACAAAAAAGGTGTTTGACCACCTGAGTTGGTCCTACTTGTTCTCCTAACGGTCACATCTTAACTTCTTGGGTCCCTTTCTGAAAGCCATCAGAGGCCTATACAGCTTTCCTACAATTAAAACTACCTGGCAAAGCTTCTAAAGGCATTAATATACATTAATAAATGGGACCAGGCAGGGTTGCCCTTTATTCCCCCTTTTGTATGCAATAAGCATTGAACCCCTTGCCGCTGTTATTAGAAACTCCCGAGACATCTCAAGGATCTCTGTCCAAGAATTCACCTTTAAGATATCCATTTTTGCGGATGACATTTTGTCAACATTGACTAAGCCTCTGATTTCCATTCCAAACCTCCATAAGAGACTGGCGAATTGCTAATGTGGTGCCTCTATTCAAAAAAGGATCCCGTTCTCAGCCTCAAAACTATAGGCCAGTTAGTCTGACGTCAGTGGTAGAAAAGCTTTTCAAAGGGTTAATAAAGGATAAGATACTGGACTTCATAGCAAATCATAATACTATGAGTTTGTGCCAGCATGGTTTTATGAGTAATAGATCTTGCCAGACTAACTTAATTTCTTTTTATGAGAATGTAAGTAGAGACCTCGATTCTGGGATGGCAGTGGATGTGATTTACTTAGACTTTGCTAAAGCATTTGATACAGTGCCACACAAAAGGTTACTGGTTAAATTAAGGAATGTTGGCCTGGAACATAGTATTTGTACCTGGATAGAGAACTGGCTTAAAGATAGACTACAAAGAGTGGTGGTAAATGGAACATTTTCTAATTGGACCAGTGTTGTTAGTGGAGTACCGCAGGGCTCTGTACTAGGTCCCTTGCTTTTCAACTTGTTTATTAATGACCTGGAGGTGGGCATTGAAAGTACTGTTTCTATTTTTGCAGATGATACTAAATTTTGCAGAACTATAGGTTCCATGCAGGATGCTGCCACTTTGCAGAGCGATTTGTCTAAACTGGAAAACTGGGCAGCAAACTGGAAAATGAGGTTCAATGTTGATATATGCAAGGTTATGCACTTTGGCAAAAATAATATAAATGCAAGTTATACACTAAATGGCAGTGTGTTGGGAGTTTCCTTAAATGAGAAGGATCTAGGGGTCTTTGTAGATAACAAGTTGTCTAATTCTGGGCAGTGTCATTCTGTGGCTACTAAAGCAAATAAAGTTCTGTCTTGCATAAAAAAGGGCATTAACTCAAGGGATGAAAACATAATTATGCCTCTTTATAGGTCCCTGGTAAGGCCTCATCTGGAGTATGCAGTTCAGTTTTGGACTCCAGTCCTTAAGAGGGATATAAATGAGCTGGAGAGAGTGCAGAGACATGCAACTAAATTGGTTAGAGGGATGGAAGACTTAAATTATGAGGGTAGACTTTCAAGGTTGGGGTTGTTTTCTCTGGAAAAAAGGCGCTTGCGAGGGGACATGATTACACTTTACAAGTACATTAGAGGACATTATAGACAAATAGCAGGGGACCTTTGTACCCATATAGAGGATCTCCGTACCAGAGGCCACCCCTTTAGACTAGAAGAAAAGAACTTTAATTTGAAGTAACGTAGGGGGTTCTTCACAGTGAGGACAGTGAGGTTGTGGAATGCACTGCCGGGTGATGTTGTGATGGCTGATTCAGTTAATGCCTTAAAGAATGGCTTGGATGATTTTTTGGACAGACATAATATCAAAGGCTATTGTGATACTAAGCTCTATAGTTAGTATAGGTATGGGTAGATAGAATTTAATTAAAAGTAGGGAGGGGTGTATGTATGGATGCTGGGTTTTCATTTGGAGGGGTTGAACTTGATGGACTTTGTCTTTTTTCAACCCAATTTAATTTAACTATAAGGTTTTAAACACATTGGGGCAATCAGAGACATAGAATATGTATATAATTTCCAAAATCTACCAACTGCTTTCTGAACCTCAGGTTGACCCACCCCCCAGACTGAAATATATGATAAAATGGGATGCTCATTTTACCCAACAGTTACTGGACCAACACTGGGCTGCAAGGAAGATGTCAACATGTTCAAGGCAAAAAACATTTATAAAATATTAATGTTCTGGTACCATACTCCAACCAAACTCCATACGCTTTACCCAGACCATTATGCCGGAGAAATTGTAGTGAAATAGGCACCCTTCCACATATATTTTGGACCATTCCCCAGAGTGAGCAAAACCATTCAAGCTTTGATAAATCATATTTTGACTGCTGCTCGAATATCGATAGTGTCCCATTGGAGATCTAATATTTTGCCAACCCTGGGGGAAGTTAAACGCAGAGTTACGGCTCATAAGATTTTTAATTATGGCATAGCCAAAATTCCCAATAATATCCCTCTCTCTTTAGAGGTATGGGCACCTTGGGAGCTACTAACCTTGGAAGACTGAACTTTGACAGTCCCTCCTCTATAAACAGTAGACCTGGATTATCTTATTTTCTTCTCCACCATAACTCCAATCTTGTATGATCACCATTAAGGTCAAATTTATAATAGTGATGCTATGTTTTTCCTTATTTTTTACTCGTTTGTTTTCTTTTCATATACATAAAGCAACTGCAATGTACCAATGCTTGTTTTTATCTGCTGTAAAACAACATTGTTATGACTAATAAAAATCAAATCAATAAAAAAAAATCCTAAATATGAACGACACAGGTCTACTGAACACTTTGATGCCCAATATGCATAGATTTACCAAACCTATGCACAGAGACCCCCAAATGGATATATATTAGATACAATTTACATGAGTAAAATGAAGTAACAGAGAACAGTGTGAAATTTAACAAAACCACAAAAATCAATGCTTTTTTTTTCAGACTAGTGTATTCAGCCATCAGAATTATATTTTGAATATTTTAGGTTGGCCAAATAGGTTTTACTTAGAGAAACAAGTGAACAACATCTATGCAGAGCTAATGCAATAAAATGGCTAAAAATGCACCAAAATCACCAAAATAGCAATATAACCACTGAAACAACATACAAAAGGTATTGCAGAATATGGTTAGGGAATACAGTATTTGCAATGGCAATAAAATGTTTTTTTTTTCAGTGAAAAAAAATGTACGATGCGATAAGAAAAAAAAAGCCACAATCCAGTGTACGTGTATGTGCGTGTGTACCATTGGTGAATTTGAATGTTATGTGCATGTGTGCGCATACAAGTGTGTGCTGTGAGTGTGTGTGTGACCCCCCTGATCTCCAAAAATGTGTGTGTGTGAATGTGCGTGTGTATTAGTGTAATAAGTGTATGTTTTTGTGTTTAAGTGTGACACTAACCTGGGAATAGGCTGCAGATAGTTGTGAATGGGCTGGAGGGCTCCCAAGAAGACACCATGCGACTCTGGCTAGAGGCACGTGCAGCAGTAGGACACATAGAACACATGCTTGTAGCTACATTTGGGGCATGTGGGGCAATCGCACCCCAGGGGCGACTCAATCCCCCGCTCTGCTAATTGTCTAGGGGTGGGGGATCGAGGAGAAACAGAGCGAGCGGCTCTAGAAGCCGCCCCTCCGCCCTGAAACCCGGATGTGCTGCAGAAAGTAGAATCTACATTCTGTGGCACTTCAGTCCCTTTATCCACAGAACATAGATTCTACATTCTGTAGCACTTAAAGAGTTAAACTATTAGTATATCATAGAATGGTCAATTCTAAGCAACTTTTAAGTTAGTCTTTATAGACTGTTATTTTATAGTTTTTCAATCATTTACCACCCTCTTCTGACTCTTTCTATAGCTTTCAAATTCGGGTTACTGACCCCCATCTTAAACCAAATCTAAAAAGACTACAAATTTGTTATTGCTATTTTTTATTACTCATCTATTCTTTAGTACGCGAATACTTTCTATCCAGGCTTATATTACAGTTTATTATTCTCTTATGCAAATCAATGCATGATTGCTAGGGTAATTTGGACTCTAGCAACCAGATTGCTGAAATTTCAAACAGGAGAGCTACTGAATAAAAAGCTAAATAACTCCAAGAAAATGAATAAGAAATAAAAACCAATTACAAATTGTCTCAGAATATTACTCTCTACAGCATACTAAAAGTCAACTCCTTAACGAGTTCAGTGCAGCTTGGCTGGCCTTTATAGACAGGTTCAGCAGACTTGCATCAACATAGGATTAATATCCTACTTCAACACACAGTTTGGCATGCATAATCCAGCACTAACAGCATTGAAAGCAACAAGTCTCAGAAGTCTCCGTTAGAATTTCAGCACACAGTCTCTTAGGAGGGATTTCTCTGTTCCTCTCTCCAGTCACTTGGTGCTATATCACAAAACTGCTGCTCAGTGTGGTAAACAGTCTCCTCCCCAGTAACTCACTCACACACACACACTGGGAAAGCTGATTAATTAGCCCACCTGAGTGCAAGAAAACCTGGCCCGGCTACATGGCCTGGAACCATTCTGGGATAAACATAAACTGCGTCCAGGACTTTCCCAGGGATTCTGTCAGTCATCCTCTTACATATCCCCCCTTGTTTCAACCCCATGACTGGAACACATCCACCAAAGAAGGAATAGAGGGGTCAGTTTACTAAAGTTTGTAAAAATTGTCTATAACCCATCGCCAATTATCGCAGAGAATATTCTTGCCACAAAATTAACACTGCTTGCATGTTTCCTAACTAATGTGTGATGAGAAATTTGTCTTGCGATAAGTGGCGTTAATTATGAAATTGTAGCAGTTAATTTAATCGTGATTACTGGCGAATTACACGTTTTTTGGCGCTCATTTAGGTTAACTGCATAATCAGTTTTTTGGCACCACTGCCAATGGCCACACTAATGAATATATATATAGATATATATTCACAAATTTTTGTTGCTTATTTCTAAAAAAAATTCTGTCTTTTTTCACATAATGACACTCTTTGGGTGGTGATAAAAGATGGCGTCAGTTTTGCCTATATTTGGAGATAATTCTGGCGATAATCTTTAGTAAACTTTGCGAGACAACTTACGTAGCATGAAGGTGATAATAGGTGCTAATATTATATAATGGATATTCACAGTGACAGAAGTGCTCACACACTTTAGTAACTTCGACCGTATGGATTTACTGGTGTTTTCTCTGGTGCAGGTTATTATCTCTGCTCTGCACCTTAGTTAACTAATACCAGAATCTGGACTTAGTCCACATTACCTATCTGAGAACCTGCCCTCTGCTTCACAGTAAAATTCTATTTCTATAAGGCCAGGAACCAGCAAGTAGCCTGTTTGTCTTGTTTCTTTTGGTACATCCATTTCAGAAGGGCATGGCCTGTTATCAATTAAGGCGATAATACCCAAGTTCCTCTAATGCCCATTTCATAGTAAGAATTTTTCCCACCATAACTTTTTTCATGATCATTTAATTTTCTGCTAATATATAACACTGGGTATTCCTCCCCATTCAGTTTAGAACTGCGCCTAAACCCACTTCTGATGCATCTACACAAACTTTTTTGAAAAATCAAAGTAAATGCCACAGGACTTTCTCCTACCTGGTAATAAATGAGGCCTAAAGTGATGATCCCCACTAATAAACAGAGTACATTACTCTAAGGGTGGTGACACACGCTAAGAGAATAGTCTTCTGGCGACTTCAGAAAATGAGTGCCATTCCACCGGCGATTTACATTCTAGCCGAAGAAGAGGCAATATGTCACTGGGCGACTAACCCCCCATGAATCTTAGCGTGTCACCACCCTAAAGCTGAATTTTATTTTACATTTGCCACAAAGACAACCATCATGAAACGCTGCTTTCCTTCCTCTAAAACATTATCTTGTCAGTATAAATAGAGAGAAACTCCACAATTTCTGCATTTCGCGAAACTGCCTTGAAAATTTGCAGGTGAATTTTGTCTGTGTCACAAAATTTTGGACACGCGTCGGAAAGTCACTTGCATCAAAACAGTCACGCGTCAACATTATTTGGATGCCCATTGACTTTAACGCGGGCGTCAGAATGGGAATACTTACCATCGAAATGTTCTATTCCATTAGTCCGTAAGGCAGCACATAAAGGGTTAATCTCCTGTGTCTCCTGGTAGGACAGGTAGTAAAATAGTTAACACAGCCTTTAAAACACCATACAGAGCCCCTCCCACTCCATGTTACTTTCCTAGAACCCAGCTTATAATAAACACACACACTCTTAATGCTTATATATATTTATTCGGGTTGGGTATATTTGTGCTGCCTTACGGACTAATGGAATAGAAAATTTTGATGGTAAGTATACCAAATTTCCCATTCCATTACGTCCTACAGGCAGCACATAAAGGGAATTTACTAGCTTCCCTAATTTGGGAGGGACATTATGAACTTCTTGACTGCACTGCTTGGAGTACTTTGCTACCAAAGGCTGTATCCTGCTTGGACAAGATGTCAAGTTTGTAGTGTCTTGCAAACGTATGAA
Source organism: Xenopus laevis (assembly GCF_017654675.1). NCBI lineage: Eukaryota > Metazoa > Chordata > Amphibia > Anura > Pipidae > Xenopus > Xenopus laevis. Next base: position 37,729,812 of record NC_054387.1, read on the forward strand.
GATTGGACCATGTGGCTCCTTTACATATATCTTCTGGTGAAACATAAGCTTTCACTGCCCATGACGTTGCCATTCCTCTAGTTGAATGAGCTTTTAAGACTTCGGGAGGACTTTTATCATCTAGCTCATAACACAACAGAATTACTTGTTTAATCCATCTTGCAATTGTTGCCTTTGAGGCTTTCTTTCCTCTGTTCCTTCCACTAAACAGGACAAACAGATGATCCGATATTCTGAAAAGTCTCGTCTTGTCCAAGTAAACTAATAGACATCTTTTTAAATACAGCATGTGCAAACTTTCTTCTGTTTCATTCTCAGGTTCCGCACAAAATGTAGGAAGATTTATTTCAGCGTTAACAGACCAAGATGTAGGCACTTTAGGTACAAAATATGGTAAGGTTCTCAAACATACCTTATCTTGACAGAATCTTATATAGGGCTCTGATGCCCCTAACGCTTGTATCTCACCCACTCTTCTGGCCGAAGTTATTGCTGTTAAAAACACCGCCTTAAGAGTCAATATCTTCATTTCAATTTGATCCAATGGTTCAAAAGGTATTTCACTTAATTTGCTCAATACAAGATTAAGATCCCAGGGAGGAACGTATGATTTTGAGCGAGGTCTCAATCGAGACACTGCTTTAAAAAACCTCATTATCAATGGATCAGCTGAAAGTCTTAAGCTTAGATACACTGACAAAGCAGAGACTTGAACCTTCAGTGTACTGGGCTGCAGACCTTTGTCAAACCCTTCTTGTAGGAACTGAAGTATTTGAGGTATTGTCTTCTGTGATGGAACTAGTTCTTTCTGAATACACCAGTTATTGTACCTTTTCCATATTCTCTCATAGGTAATTGATGTAGATTTATTCCTGGCTAATAACATAGTCTCCACCACCTCCTGCGACAACCCTTGCTCTAGCAATGTCGTGCGTTCAGTAACCAAGCCGTTAATTTGAGTTTGCTGAGCTCTGGGAAAAATATGCCCATCTGTGAAATCAGATCCGGCTTCAATGGTAGTATCCAATAGTTCCCCTTCGAGAGATACAATAGTTCCGGAAACCAAGCTCTCCTGGGCCACCATGGTAATATGGCTATTACCTTTGCTTGGTCCCCTTTCACTTTCTTTATCACTCTCTGTATGATTGGGACTGGAGGGAATATGTATGCTAATTGGTGATTCCAATTTATCGAGAAAGCATCCAAGTGTGCCGGTCTGTCTTGTCTGTAAATTGAACAGAACTTCTTGCATTTGGCATTCTGTCTGGTTGCCATCAAGTCTATTTGAGGATGACCCCATTTCTTTACTATTTGGCAGAATATCTTCTGATTCACTGACTAGTCGCCGGGCATAACTGTCTGTCGACTGAGTTTGTCTGCCCATTTGTTGTTTACTCCTCTGATGTGTAATGCTGATATGTGTATCAGTTCCATTTGGGCCCACTGCATCATCTTCGCACATAGCTTGACCAATCTTCTCGATCTGGTACCACCTTGGTGATTGATGTAAGAGACTACAGCCATATTGTCCGATTGAATCAGGACATTTCTGTTGATGATCTCTTCCTGGAAATCTTTCAAAGCTCTCCACACGGCTTTTAACTCTCTGTAATTCGAGGATGCTTTCTTCTCCCGTGGAGACCACAGTCCTTGAGCCAAAAGATTTCCCACATGGGCACCCCATCCCCGTAAAGATGCATCTGTGGTTACCACCACTGGAGGGGGAAGATGAAACGATAGGCCACTGTTCAAAATGTGAACCTTTGTCCACCATATTAATGACTTCTTTAACTTGCTTGACACCTTCGTCATTTTGTCCAGGCCTGAACTCTTCCGATTCCATGCCAACAGTATTTTGTTCTGAAAATATCTCATCCGTGCTTTTGCCCACGGAACTGTCTCTATTGTCGCTGTCATGTGACCAAGAACTCATGACCTGACGAATCAAGATTACTTTGGTGAGAAGTGTCAGGGAGCCGGGATGCTCCCACCAGGGAGGTTGTCAGGATCAAGGAGGAAGCCCACAAGGGAGTCAAGGTCGCGGTGTCCAACAGGGATAAACCAGAAGAATAATCAAAGTTCAGGCAAGGGTTCAAGGGCAGGCAGAATAATCAGCAAAGTCCAAAGTTCAGGCAAGAGGTCGGCAACAAACAGGAACAAGATTAGTCACAAAATAGCAGACAGGAAACCCAGGAAACACACAGGAACGAATCCTATACTTGGGCGCCATTCTGGCATCTTGGTAGAGCTTTTATATTTGAATTTGGCGCCAAAGTGACGTCATCGGCGTCCTTGCGCCGACGTCGACGCGCAGACTTCATCGCGCCGGCGGCCGCTACCCACGTGGCGGCCATGGGCGCCGCCATTTTGGGAGCGACGCCGGCAGCAGAGGACACACCGCCCGGAGCTCCTGGACCTGCTCCGGGCGGCGATCGTGACAAGAAGTAACCCCTGAATTTCCTGAATCATCTTGTCTATCTTTTCTTTTGGAAGACTTATCTTTAATCTGACTCTAGTCTATGACCAAACCCAAAAATTTTACATAAGTGGAGGGTTGAAGACTTGACTTTTCTTTGTTTATAATCCATCCATGTTTCTTTAGAAAAAACATTGTCTGCTCCAGATGATCTCTCCTTTCTTCCTGACTGGATGCCTTTAGAAGCCAGTTGTCTAGATAAGGAACAATAAATATCCCTCTTTTCCTAAGAGCTGCTGCTAAGACCACAATTAATTTGGTAAAAACTCTTGGCGCTGAGGTTATCCCAAAGGGCAGAGCTCTGAACTGCAGATGTCTTAACTTGCCTCTGATATTCACTGCCATCCTGATAAATTTTCTGCAGTTGTGATGAATTGGGACATGCAGATAAGCATCCTTCAAGTCTATTGTGGCCATCAATCTCCCTTGTTGATAATACTGTACACCGACTTGATTGTTTCCATTCTGAATTTCTCTTTTTAGATAAAATTTGTTCAAATATCTGAGGTCTATAATAAGTCTCATCTTTCCTCCTTGTTTTGGAACAAGAAATATTTTTGAATAAATTCCCTGTTTCCATTCTTTTACTGGAACATCCTCCAGCACCTTCATTTCTGTAAACTCTTCCACTGCTTTCTTGAATTTTTCTTCTACTGGAATTGTTGTTCTCTTAGATAATCTGGCAATAGAAATATCCACTTTAGGAGGCTCTTCCCAAGATAATACATCTTGTTTATGCAAAACAAACATTTGTTTAAATCTTCTGGACAATTCTGGCCTCCTAGTAGGATCTTTCCATTCCGCTTCCATCATCTCTTTAATTACTGGGTTTACCAGAAACGTGTCTGCCCTTTGTTTAGAGAAAAATAGCAGAGAATCTTTGGTGGTATCCTGTTCTTTCTTTTTGTCTTGATCTTCCACTACTTAATTAACAGCTCGAATTAACTTCTGTGTCTTATCCGCCTGAAAAAGAAAAACACCTTCCTTTTTCTCCTTTATTTGCTGACCATGACGAACTAGTAGAAGAAGATGACAATTCACCAGATTCAGAATCACCTGACACTTGATCCAAAATTATAAGAACATCATTATTGTCCGATACAGATGGCCCTACAGACTGCTTCATCTCCTCAAAAGTCTGTGACATGATCCTTTTAAACCAGTCAATAAAGTGTTCTGACTTTTTTACTTGATCTTCCTCCAAAGTACTCTTCATACAAGTCATACACAGCCTTTGAACATGTTCATCTTGCAATGGTTGTTCACATGCAGCACACAATCTATGTTTTATCTTTTGCTGACGTTTAGATGGTGATTTAGACATCTAAAATAAATATATATATATATATATATATATATATATATATATATATATATCTCAATATGTATATCTTCTATGTGCATATGCAGAAAACAGACACTTGGTAAGATAACACATACCTTTCAGTTTAGACTGCAAAGAATCCAGCCTGGTAGCATTAGCAACTCTTGCTCCTCTTTAGTGCACAGCCGCTGTACTTAGTTTAAGGAGGCAATATATAACTTATGGCTAATGTGAGCCTGAAAACTCACTTTCCAGCATTCGCGCCATCCAAGCGCGTGTATCCGGAACCGACGTCATTGTACGTCACAACCCGAAAGTGGAGCTGCGCTTCTCCGCTCCGCTCTCTGCACTGGTGCGCTGTGACTAAGCGCCATTGCGTCCCCAGCTGCCTGTGCGTATGCTTGTCCCCTAGCTGTCACCACAGCTATCAAATCGGACCGCATCTTTTTGCCAACGGATAAAAATCCCTCCTCCGCTCACCCTCAGATAGCTTCAGATTGGCCTGCAAGTCCCTCAGGACCTGGTTGTTGATCCTCTTCTCTACCTATTCCAGGTAGGACAGGAAAAAACATGGAGTGGGAGGGGCTCTGTATGGTGTTTTAAAGGCTGTGTTAACTATTTTACTACCTGTCCTACCAGGAGAGACTAGCCCTTTATGTGCTGCCTGTAGGACGTAATGGAATTAGTGTTTTACGAACTTTCAATGTTTTGTGAATTTCGCATGAAAATTGGGACAAAGTGAAATGGGACAAATCACTACTTAGCAAAGATAAATGGGTCACTAGACTGTGAGAATATCACAATCTGTGTGGATTTAGGTACGGCTTCATCGCTTGTTGTAATCAACTTATGCTAATGATGAATGAAGCCAATAAGAAATCAGAAAATACCCAATATCAAAACCTAACCTTAGAATATATAATTTTATAAATTTCATAATCATTTTATTTCATTCAAACAATCAGAAAGTTAATTTTTCTTTCCCTGGGTTCTTTCATATGACATTCATTAAAAAGTGCACATAGATGTCTTTAGTGAATTCATTTATGATAAAGGGACAAAATACCTAGCCCTATCCCACGCAAGTACACAATTTGAGTACCATTTTAGAGATGTGGGGGTTAAAGAGTTTATTCACCTTTGAGTTAACTTTTAGGGGCACATTTACAAAGCTCGAGTGAAGGATTCGAATTAAAAAAAACTTCGAATTTCGAAGTGTTTTTTGGGCTACTTCGACCATCGACTTCGAATCGAACGATTCGAACTAAAAAACGTTCGACTATTCGACCATTCGATAGTCGAAGTACTGTCTCTTTAAGAAAAACTTCGACCCCCTAGTTCGGCAGCTAAAAGCTACCGAACTCAATGTTAGCCTATGGGGAAGGTCCCCATAGGCTTGCCTGAGTTTTTTTGATCGAAGGATATTCCTTCGATCGTTGGATTAAAATCCTTCGAATCGTTCGATCGTAGGATTTGCGCTAAATCTTTCGACTTCGATATTCGAAGTCGAACGATTTTAGTTCCTAGTCGAATATCGAGGGTTAATTAACCCTCGATATTCGACCCTTCATACATTTGCCCCTACGTATGATATAGAGAGTGATATTCTGACACTATTTGCAATTGGTTTTTATTTTTTATTAATGGTGATGTATAAGTTACCCTAGTAACCATGCATTGATTTGACTAAGACTGGAAAATGAATAGATGCCATAATAGAAAGATGAATAATAAAAAGTAGCATTAAACAATACATTTGTATCCTTAGAGAGCATTTGTTTTTTTAGATGGGGTCAGTAACCCCCATTTGAAAGCTAGAAAGAATCTGAAGAAAAAGGCAAATAATTCAAAAACGATAAAAAAATAATGAAGTCCAGTTAAAAAGTTGCTTAGACATGGCCAATCTAGAACATATTAAGTTAACCTAAATGTGAACCACCCTTTTAAATAATTTGGTACACTGTAGTAGAGAGAAAAGAAATTTGAAATGCAGATAAGAATTTAAAATAATTTGATGAAATTGTTGTCTACAATGTTTTTTGTGTTTGTTTATTGCTTTAACATAAACCTACTGTACTTTTATTCTTGTGCCATAGACAGAATGTAAAAGTAAAAAGTTTGCCAGCACCAGATTCTACAGTCTCAGACTTCTTGTTGATGCTATGTGTTCACTGGCAACCCAGCAATATCAAAGTGGTGCATCACTTAAAGGGTTAATAAAAGGCGCTATATCATTTTTATTACTTTTCTCTTGGTCTTCTCAACTAGACATTATTTGTCCCTGCTGTAAGCCCAGAGTTCACCACAGCATCTGACTGCAGTTAGTAATGTTATGGCCTCATCACTCTGCTCCTATTAATAGTGTGAATATAATGTTAAACAGTGAATAACCATTAGGTTACACAAGGTGGAGCCTTTGCTTCTCTCCACCAAGCTAAGGACAACTGGACACAAGATGCTTTGTTACCTGCAGGCTAATCCCACATTTCATGGGTGACAAACAGGGCCGGGCAAGGCTGGCGTACACCCCAGGCAACCCAGCATCGCGCCCTCTGCCGCCCACGTGTACATGAGTGTGAATACATGAGTGCACGTAAGTGATCACACACGCATGCATGCTATCGGGTAGCATCACCGATCTCAACGCACAAACAAGTGCAACTAGCACTTAATTTCACATGTAAGAACAGGGTTAATGAAAGAAATTGTATAAGATATAACTCAGAGGCCACAAAATCTGTGAACTTTAATAAAGAAACACTATTCTATTAAGCATAGAATCACTGTATTTATTTATAAGTGAGGGGTAGGGATGGGCGAATTTTTTTGCCGCGGAAATATGGCCATAGACTTGTATGGCATCTTGCGTCAAAAAACAATAAAATAAATAAAAGACGCGATTCAAAAAAAACATTTGCCGCGTCACAATTTATTTGACGCCCATAGACTTTAATGGGCGTCAGCGACATTTCACCGGCAGCAAATTTTTGGCGAAAGGAAATGGGTCAAATTCGCCCATCCCTAGTGAGGGGGAAAGTATGTGCATAACGTAGAAAATATGCATGCAACTACAACAGTGTGTATGTGCCTGCTGAGGTTTTTCTGCATTATTATTATGCATATTTGGGTGTGTTTGCATGTGAAGTCCCAGGGTTTGAGTCTCAGCATTAAAATGAGTGTATGTGTGTATGGGGGGGGTGCCTCATTGTTAACAAGGGTCTAACATAAGTCTTACTGTACCATTACATGTTTATTTTCAGACTCTACCAATGGATGAAAGGCAGCTCTCTGAAAATCTGTCACTTCTTGTGGGACCTACATCATGACCAGAACATAGACATAAAAAACATCACCAAGCCACCGCCAATCGTCCACCATGTAGTGCTTGTGGGGTCCATTCTAATCTGTGCAATAGGTCTGATTGCCAATGGTATGGTTATCTATGTTACGGATTTATCATGAAGACCCATAAATGCAAAATCTGGTTTCTGAACTTGGCCTTAGCTGATTTTATATTTCTCCTGTGTATACCACTTGACATTGTTTCTGATTTTACAGGGAACTGGATTTTTGGCTCGACTCTCTGTAAAATGTCATTTTCTGTCCACGTGCAATAAATACTCCAGAGCTACAGCCCTGAACATTGAACGTGTCCTGTCTGTGGCTAAACAGATATGGCATCTAAGGGTCTTCTCTCGACGCATTTGTCTCTGGATCTGCTCAGTCATTTGGTCAGTAACAGTGATCTTTAGTTTTCCCATTATATTTTTAAGCACTACTTCTATTGGTGATGATGGGAACAGAGCATGTAATTGGTTGGATTATAAAAGCAGCCAAATAAATATATGCAAGGAGAAAGATTATTTACCTATGGAGAGCACACACGTCATTTTTTATCCCCTGTAAAAGCAGGGACTGCTGTTTAGTGCAGGAATACATGAATTATGGAGTAACGTTATCATTTTATCCTAATCCCAATGCTCTTGTTTGGCTGTTTTATTCCTCTGTGTATTATTGTGCTTTCCAAAGTCACTATTGCCATAAAAGTTCATAAATCCCCAAAAGTAAAGCCACAACAACTGTACAAAATTGTAATTGCTGTGGTCCTGGTTTATTTCCTAACCTGGCTGGACTCTAAATGTCACAGGGTGATTTTGGTTTTCAAAGCTGTTTTCACCATGGATTTCTCTCTTTTTTTTTTAAAAAAAAAGGAAAATTATAGCGAATATCAGCAGCTGCCTTAACCCTCTAATTTATGTACTGGTTGACCAAAGAGTACAAAATGCAAAGTTTATCTTCAATATTCCTCGCTCAGCATGTTTCTCCTCATTCAGGAGTTGGGTGTCAGATGAATGATCCAATATATCTTATAGGGGTGCTCCTTTTTCCTAGAAGATGTGTTAGAGCTCACTATTAAAATCACCAGAAATCCAATCTCTCTACATGCAGAATATGTGCAAAAAGAAGTTATTTTTTTAGATTTTGTACTGCAAATCATTACTTGAGTGAGCTCTAATACATCTGTTAGGAAAGGGAGCCCCCCCACTCCTTATAAGATATATTGGATCATTAAAGGAGAACCAAACCTTTTTTTCTTAAAAAACCCAACCTACCCCCTTCTTCAGGAAGTAAGCTCTGACACCCAACTGCTGCATGAAGACAGAAAGAGAAAGATGCTGAGAGAGGAATAGTGAATCTAAACTTGAATATTTCAGAAACAATGCAGAATCTTTAATGGATTATATTTAGAAAGTTTCTTACTTCAGTATGAAGTTTATATTTTTCATTTTTTCCCCTAACATTGATGTTGTTGCCTTCATAGATTATTTTTTGTAAATCAGATGAGATTTAAGATCCCATCAAATTATAAGCAAGAATGCTTGTTTAAGATGCACAATCTGGTCAAAGAATCAGTACTGTGTGTCTAAATAGGGCCAATGGAAGATGTGATTTACTTTTGCTTCTCCCTTTGGTTGACAACTATACACGGCTAAACATTCTTTTACCTGAATTAACTCAAAGGCTTATAGCACACAGGGCTTTTTGTCAGTGGGGGACAAAATGCCCCTCTCCACCTACTGTATAATCTGAAAGTTATAGAGGTCCACTTATCACTGCTCTATATGTGTTAGGTGGACACTTTCAGTTCCACAGAATTCAGGGTAATGACAGACATTTTGTCAGCCACAGTTCTCTACAACCCAGTCATTTTTACTTTCATGTGGCTGTTCCTTGAGAAATAAGTGGTTGGTGCATAATTGTGTGACGGAGGTGCAGGTTAATTGGAATTGCCTATTTACAGACAGAAACATGTCAAAATATGTATTTGGTTAGTATTTTAAACCTCTTTCACTTAAACATCAAAGAGGACAAACAGCAATTTTTGGCAACGTTAGGACAACATTCTTATGTAAAATCCAGGCAAACATTATGTAAAATCAGGGAAAGCACCCACTGAAATGCATTATAAAATGTAAAATGTAGGGAAATATAACATCAGGGTATGTAAAATGGAGGTTTTATTATGGGCTGCTTAAGGTCATTTAAAAAAAAAAAAAAAAAAAAAAAAAGGTGCTTGATGCCTTGTTTAATGGTGAATGATCATTAACCTGTACTAAGTACAACACAACACACAAATTTTGAGAAATCTGTGACCGATTTCTATAATCAACAAAGAGTCTTCCTGCTAGTACCCTCAATGGTTTATCTGCATGGATAGGTTATCTGGCTGTTTGCTTTGTTATCTAGTGCCCATACTTTACTAATGCAAGGTCTACATGTGATGTGTCCCGTTATGATCTACATGCATAAAAAGCTCTCTGTTCCATGGAAAATATTACTTGATTATTATATTCATTTATCAGAGAATTTATATTGCTATATTTAACAACCATTTGTTATATAACCTTAACATAATAATCTGAACGAAAAGCATGAAATAGGACAGTGATTTAGACAAGCTGTTTGTTGACAGTGTCTTGAGATCTACCGATTAGCAGCTAAAGGTCTACTGGTAGATCCCGATCTACCTTTTGGGCATCCCTGATCTAGTGGTTGATAGCATAAAAATCTGTTACTATTAAAGTATCTCCACATTCTGTTGGTTTATTAAATATGCCTTACTTTCCTTTTCATTCCTTTATCAGTGCAAGATATGCAAACAGCATTTTTCTTTTGAAATGTTGTACAAATATGGTACATCAGGCATAGTGATGAGTGCAGGTTGCGCAGGTTCAGGTGAAGAAAGTGAGTAACCAGTTGTAGGTTCAGGAAGGTAAAACTTTAATTTCTACCCTTTGGTGATGTATTAATGCCAATCCCTCCCCTGTGGTGTATGATCCTCCATCAGAGAAGAGTCAGGATGTGTACAAGTCACAAAGTAAAGATGGCCATAAAGGGGCCGATAAAAGCTGCCGACAGACAGAGCCGGCAGCTTATTGGCTTGTGTGTGGTGCCCTCCGATGGACTTCCCCCATCAATATCTGGCCAAGAGCAGCCGCATATGTTCGTTGATGCAGTCCTGCAATCTGACCACCCGTATTGCCTGTATTATGATCAGATCATTGGGCCCTAGGGCCCACAATCGGATCAACCCGATATCATAACACAGATTATTTTGATTGTCTCTTCATAATCAAACCCATATACTCATGTCTCAGGTATACAGGATTAAGCCTCTGATGACCATACATATACATTTATAAACCCTTTCATTTATGCACTTGTTGGTACACAAGCTAGAGAAGGAATAACAGAATCCATAAGTAGCATAAGACAATAGTTTTACATGTAGGTTATCTTTTCCCTATACAGTTTGATATTAAAGTAAAGAGGTCAGGCTTCTTTGGTACATTTAAGATTTTATTTGTACCTGCATGTTGTACATAAGAAAGGGAGGTGCTCATTTTATTTTTTTGCCTTGCATGCAATCAATAGGTTGTGCACCGCTCCATGACTGGTGTTAAGGGCAAAAATGCTTCCAGGCTGGACTAACTCATTACCTCTTAAGAATATTACAACAGATGACATTTTAAATTTAGTTTAAATATTGTATAAAGACTACAGCCCACCAATGACAATGTACATAGGTTATCGAAATCCCCTTACATAAATATCAGCTCCTGGTGAACCGTCCATACTCAATTCTATGTGGTGTCATAATATGGCACCTCATCCCAACTCAATCTATATATAACTACACATAAGCAGGGGAAGCTTTGTCAACAGAATATTTTATTTTGCATATTTATTTATTTTATTATATATTAAAGCACTCTTTCAGCTTTGAAGGCATTCTTAATGCCACCATTCTGTCTTTATTGCATTGTTTCGTGTGTGGTTGACCACTGACCAGAGGTTGACCATTATTTGTGCTCAGTTGTATCTACCAGGCTAAGAGCTGATGGAGGAATTTTGGTGTTTCATTTAACACTGAGTTCACTGCCCAACATGGCACAACATACTGCTAAGGAAGAGTGCCTTTATAAATGTACTATTTATAGATGCTTTTTGGTACATTGAAGATTTTCTTTGTATCTGCATGTTGTACATAAGAAAGGGAGGTGCTCATTTTATTGTTTTGCCTTGTCCTTATTTTTGAGTATTTAGTATGGGGTTGAGCATGGGATGATAGTAATATTATTTTTAATGGCATTTAAAAGATTTCTTAATTTGGGGAAGCTGGTGGAAATTGAGGTTATTAAGGGTCATGGATCAGAAAGGTAAGTAAGCCTCAGAGTCTACAGTTTCATGACAATGTTTGGCATTGACATGTGAATCTCCTCTTCAGACAAGAGCAGTTTCTCTTTTAACACAAAGCATTGAACCTTGTAATATTTATAACATAGCAAATAGTATTTGTGCAAATAGGCAAAGTATGAAATGTGATAGAAAACTAAAAGGAAGGTTAAAAAAGGAAGATCACAAAAATAATGTGATCATGTGTTTTATATTTTTTAGTTGACTTTCCATCACAACCACCAGGCCTGACATCTGTCCTTCCTGTGAGCATGTTACATTATATTTCTGCAGAGTTCAGGATCTGCCCTTTAATCTAACTAAGACAGAGGCTGAGATAGCAGCATGCATGAGCCAAATAAATCTGATTCCCCTGCAAACTCTCCAGAGATAAAGACATAATCTACAGTATACAGTATGTTAATCCTGCATGCACTTCAGCAAAGAATATTTATACTGTATTTTATCAGCTCCTTCTCACCGATTTCTGCAGATCTGTGTTTGTTCTCATACATTAAAGCTGCCATATTGATTACTCTGGCAAGTTTATATAGAATCTAATCTACAAACTGCACTAAAACAATGTCCTCCACTTCAGTGACCGGTCATTTGTGAAAAGCACTAATCAATTATAAAAAGAAAGTGTAAATCACTAAAATGCATACAAAACTGAAGGTAAATAATTATAGGTACTTGTGCCCATACAAACTCCTAGCACCCATCATTAATTGTGGGACTCACCAAGGCACCAATATACAAACTCGTATTTCACCCCTGGCACCTATTCCTCTCCCATGCTAGCTCTAAACATACATGGCCACCATCAGTGGGGTATACAGGGTACTGTAGTGGAGGACCCCATGACAGAAGTGGGGCTCAAGATGAAAAGGCATGATACATGGGTTGCGGTTTGTGTAGAGTGGGTGATGTTTGGGTGAATCAGAGTGATTCTTGGCATAATTGGGGTGTGGTCATGGCATATCAGAGAAGTGACTGTGCAAGCAATGGACATTGTTTACCGAGGCTCCAATTTATTTATTGGCAGGACCAACCTCATAGGGTACCCAGATGACAAGAGGGTCATTAAATGGGGCTCCCTAGGGGGGAGAACCATATTAACTTAGTATGGGGCCCCATTATTACTGACAGCAGCCTTGTAAACATAAACAGTATGTAAAAACCAGAGCCTAAATAACTATATGTTCAATGAACATATCAAGCAAGTTAATCATGAAAGGGCAAAGATTCCAACATAAGAGCAGAAAATTCAGGATAATATAAAAACACCAGGGAGCTTCACATAGTATCTGGAAACTGAATTCATTTCAGTGTCATGGCCATAATGAGCAGTGAAATATTCACCAAGAGGACAGGGGGATTGTAACTACATCCCTAATGAATCTGGGGTGATTGGTACAGGAGAGCTTGACCCACTTTAGGAAAGCAAAGCAAAGATCTTCTTATAAAATGCTGAAAAACAAACATGTAATACTGTAAAGCATTGCTTAGAAGAGCACAGAAGACACATATAAAAAGTTTAGTGGCAGGTTTGAAAAACTGTAACTAGGGCCAAAAGAGCTATTTTCCAATGACAATGACTAAAAAAATCTCTGCATGCTTTACATGACCCTATATTCCTCGTCTGCAGCCACACTAGCAAGTACCTGAGGTAATACTGAGCTCCCTATACACAATACAAAGGGCTTGATGAGCAACAACAGCCCTATAATACAACACGGTACAGTACTGGTATGAAGCTGTGCAGGTGTAATCTAGCCAGCATCAGACTGGACCAGAGGAACACTGGGGAAAAAACACAATAAAGGTGTCTTCAGGTTGACAACTATGTATTGCTGGCAGTTTTTCATCATTTATTGTTGCATCTAAAGCAAAGAGATGGGGAGTATTGAAAAACTGAGACTAACAACATAAGGCCCCATTATTGAATGGTATGAATAGTGGTCCTTATCCAAATTAATAACAATGGCTGGGAAGACAAAAAAAATATCTAGCTCAGACATAAATATATTGTATACTGCCCCACAATTATTTTCTTACATCTCTTCCCTTCAAACACATACTTCCTAGGAATATTTTACCCATAAGAACTGGTGCCAGTAAAATTGAATTCAAATCTCACACAGTCACATCACAAAATTGCCAGTCCCACTGAAAGTGAGAATAATGTTTGCATAATCATAAATGCATATACTTACAGATCTGTTTAAGGCCTTCGGATTTGGACTTTTTCCATCCTCTGGGTATAATAAATCTCCAAAAATTCAAGGTTTATTTCCCCACTAAAAATTCAGATTTTTGTAGTTAAAAAAAAAACAAAACTTTTTTTGGCATTTGGACTTTAATAACCCCCTAAGTACAAGCTATAATGAATGCCTGGCACCGGTGGTTTAATTTGGATCCTATTTAAGTAATATATTGCAAGCATAAATCATGACTAGTGATGGAAACAACAGCGTGGAGCGATGCTATGGATATACCTCTAACCAACATTTAATGGCTTCATGTGGGAAGAAGTCAGTCTATGCTCAAAGACATGGCCAACCCAGTGCATATAAAAGTAAAATTTGCACCGACCGACTGATGTGCTCAAGGTCTTCTAGACTGAGGCCAGATAACGAGTTGAACCCTCATAGGCAAAGTAAGAGATCCTGACGAATATCATGCCAGTTATGTGAATAGACCTTGGTTTATCAGAACAAGCAGAACCTTTACTGCTCCCAAGGAGTAATAAGTTATCAGCCCGACGCTCAGGCAATGGCCATATAAGAATCCTTACATTTTCAGCCCAAGACCTATCCTATCACAAAAGGCAGGATACAGAATATAACATTTTCAAAATAAGCAGGCATAAAGTCCAATCATAGAACCCTTATTCTAATTAGTGACTTCCCTATGGCTGATTACTACCCCAATGGTTGTGGCCTACAAGTGAGCTGTTCTAATACAGTAATTGTATAATACCTACCTGCTGCTTGACTGTATTAGTGCACATGTGCATGATAGACATATGCATTTAAACCAGAATTGACCACTACTCTCAAACCAGTGTATACACATGCCTATATTGACCTTTGTGTTACACAAGTGTATAATCCTATATAATATACAAAAGCCATGAATTTCCTGTAAATGATATCCTTATAAACGGTGAGTTCTCATGTCATCAGTTATAAACGGTGAGTTCTGATGTCATTTCTGTCACATGACTCACTGAAACTTGTGTAGTATAATAAATAAAGTACCCCCAGTTGCAAAATATGAGGATATTATAAGTTACCTTGGAGTTCCATGACCTGTATAAAAACACTCGGCCTTAGGCCTCGTGTTTTTATATGGTCATGAAACTCCTCGGTTACTTATAATATCCTTATATTTTACAAGAGGGGTACTTTATTCACTATATAATACACAAAAGGCATGAATATCTTGTAAATTATATCCTTATAAACGGTGAGTTCTGGTGTCATTTCCCACGAAATGGCCAAAAAATTTGCTAATTTCCTGCGAAATAGCAAAAAATTAGTGAAACTGCGCCGGCGTCTTGTTTTTGAAAAATGGACACCAGCGCCAATTCGTTGGCATTTTTTGGCCAACAGCATCCATTTTTTTGACGCCTGCAAATTTTTGCTGTGGTTTGGCAAATTTATTCGCCGGCGGCAAATCACGGGAATTCACCACAAATTCACGCCTGGCGAATAAATTCACCCATCACTAATAACATGTACATTTATATTTTATTATCTTAGTCAGCCCCAAAGCCACTGAAATGTTTCAGCATACACATTCAGTTTGGTAGTAACATTAAACAGTAACCGGACCAAAGAAATGTCTATCCTGTACATTCATATATAGTTATTACAGCCATCCCCACAACCACTGAAATGTTTCCCCCTACATTCAGTTTGGTTGTAATATTAAGGACCAAGTAATGTTTAACATGTACATACATATTTGGTTATTAAGCCAGCTCCAAAATCCCTGAAATGTTTCCATATATACATTCAGGTTGGTAACTACATTATACAGACTGAGAGCATCTGCAGCCAGATTGATTGGCCTCTTGACTCTTTGGCAAATTGTCCACTAGTCAGTGCGCCCGCACGCACACACAGTGTTCTAATCCGCTACAGCATTGCCCTGGCTTCTAAGCTGAGCTGAGCTAGACTCAGAAAGCAGAGTAAAAGAAATGCATGATAATTTAGCTAACAAACTTTTATAATAACAGAACAGAGTTGTAACACAGAAATCTTACCTGATGCTTCTGAGAATCATTATGAGCTGCTAAGGGAGGGAGTGGGAGGGGAATCTACCTGCTCATTAACTGCACCTGAACACTGAGCTCCAGACTAATTACCTAATTACCTACAGCTGCTGCTCACACAACCTGCAGACAGGGTTGCCAGGTTGGCTCGTTTCCAGCTGAATTGGGCTACTAATTTAAAGTCCAGGCAGGTTTTGAAAGTATAAACTAGCCAAGGTACAGATTTGGGCTACTTTTTGGGGCTTTGGCTGGTTTTTGCTTTGGAAACCAGCCAAAGTTTTTTTATTGCCCTAATGTGCCAAGCCTGAGTCTCCCAATGCATGTTGGGTAATGTAGTTTTTGTTTAACAATTTGCCAACTGCCAAGTTTAATGTAAGATTAAATTCAAAATGCCTTTTTTAAGGCATGAATTATTCCTTTTATGGTTTCCAAGTTACACACACAATCTAATTATATTTATTAACAAAGGCTGTGCGACCTCTTTAGCTCTTCTTTGCAGTTCCTTTCTTTCTGGTACAAATTTATGTTAATTTTTAAGAGCTGTTGGCACGTCTAAGATTAAAGGACTTCTAAACATTGGTGGTGGGTGGTGAGAAGGTGCAGAAAAACCAAGAAACCCAATTTAAAATATCCAGCATGCAATGGGACTGACTTGTAGAAGTTGGGCATTACCAGATTTTGGGCTCTGAGGCAAAAATCTGCTGGCCACCCAAATGTCTAGAGGTTGAATTGTTTTACCAATATTTTTTGAAATTATATATGTTTTCAGGCCTCATGCGCATTTCGCCGGCGGTGAATAAATTCGCAAAACTCCCTTGAAACTTTTGCGCATTGGAAAAGTCAATTGCGTCAAAACCGTCATGCATCAACACTATTTGGATGCCCTTGACTTTAACGCCGGCTTCAAAATTGAACAAGAATCAAAATTCGAGTTTCGCTCATATTTCGCATGATAATCGTGAATTTCTTCGGCGAAGCGAAATGGGAGAAATTCACCCATCACTACTCATGGGGCCCCTATACCTCCTGAGCCCCCCTCTATAGTTATGCCCATGGTGAAGGGGGAGAATTTTTCCCATTTTGCTTCACAGAAAAATGTGTAAATCAGTGAAAATGGTAAAAGACGTATATTTACATATATTCATTTATTTTTTAGACTTTTTTTCACTGCACGTTATGTTATTTTGGGCTACTTTTAAAGTGCCTCTTGGCTAGCTTTGTCCTGGTTTTGTAGCTGACCTTGGCTGGTTTTGAAAACTAGACCTGGCAACTAGTGACGGGTGAATAAATTCGACTGGCACAAATTCGCTGCGAATTTCCGTGTTACGCCGCCGTCAATTTCCGAATTCGATGATTTTTTTTGTGAAAATGTTCGAATTTTCACGATTTTTTACATGATTTTTTTCAAATTCGCTCATCACTTCTGGCAACAAAAGAATGCTTGCCTATATTTGGACTATTTAAGGGCTATTACACACGGCCGTTTTTGCCTGCGCTCTCCTGCATTGCGCTTTCTTCTGTTCAGTCACAGGGGAGCACAGGAGTAGACACAGTCAATTATTTTGAAGGGGGCTGTACTCACACAGACGCATGTTTGGCGCTTACATACCTCTGTGTGAGTACAGCCCCCTTCAAAATAATTGACTTTGTCTACTCCTGCGCTCCAGTGTGACCAAACAGAAGAAAGTGCAATGCAGGGGAGCGCAGGCAAATACGGCCGTCTGTAAGGGCTCTTACACACGGCCGTTCCGACCTGCGCTCCCCTGCGTTCCGTTTTTTGGCGTTCAGCCGCAGGGGAGCGCAGGAATAGACGCAAGTCATTATTTGAAATGGGCCTGTACTCACTAAGGCACGTGTAGGCGCCGAACGCAGGAAAAATGCAGCATGTTGCGTCTGAACCTGCGTTCGGCGCCTACACGCGCCTGAGTGAGTACAGGCCCATTTCAAATAATGACTTGCGTCTATTCCTGCGCTCCCCTGCGGCTGAACGCCAAAAAACGGAACGCAGGGGAGCGCAGGTCGGAACGGCCGTGTGTAAGAGCCCTAAGAGCCCTAAAGGATTCCAAAAGACTCCTGCTAGCAAAGAGTTTTTTGTAACTAATTGCACTAATTAGGCTTATTACCTCGAAACATTGCACAACTGCAATAAACACGCAAGGGCCTGTCCCTGCTTGCAACTGCATTGTGTGCCAGTGAATTCTTTGTTCACCTTGAAAATTTGCCATAGTATTATGTAGGCAAGATGGCATTTTTAAATTGGAAGCAGGAAAGATGCAAAATCAACAGCGAAAGCATAATTAAAGTAATATTTCTTAAAAACAAAAAAAAAGAGAGAGCACCGACTTTTCTGTGAAAGTATAGCTCTCTTTCCCTACTATGTTATAAACTTTGTACAAGTATGGGATCCGTTATCCAGAAACCTGTTATCCAGAAATCTATGAATTATGGAAAGATATAATTCTTCCTTACTGGAAGCAAAATCAGCCTATTGTGGTTATTTAATGCTTACACGACTTTCTAATAGATTTAAGGTATGAAGATCCATTATCTGGAAAACCCCAAGTACAAAGCATTCCGGATAATAGGTCACATTTTGAGCTGTTTCTTGAGCAAGCTTTATTATTATTAAAGCCCTGAATTCCCTGAGGAAAAAAACAACCTTTAGTCTCTTTAGAACTAAATCTAAGGACCAGCTCCACTTGGAGCACTATTGGTGGTACTGCTTCAACCACTTTCTTCCTCTTGTCTCAACAGTAATCAATTATTGTATTAATCCCTGTCTGTTTTTTTATATTGTTTTAATGTACAGTACACAAGTAGCCCTATTAAAATATTACAAATGCCCCATGAGATATTTCCTCAATTTTCCGTCTGCTGGTCATCACCCAGTCGATCCCCTCATCTGTAAAATAAGATATTTCCTACCAGCCATCAGATATTCCTAAACTCACACCTATTCTCCATGTAGACTGCATGTTTTAGTGGGCAAATAGGCTCTTGTTACATCTTGTATTAGCCTCTATTTATATGCAAGCTGTATATCTTCTTACATACATAAAATAAATCCTATTTAGATTTGTTGGGAGAAGAAGGGTTGTTAATAAATAAAATAGTTTGGGGGTTATGAAGTGAAAGGCACTAAGTTTGCCCCGGACTGGAGTAATAAATCATATCAGCCAATCAGCAGGTAACATTTACTAGCCACCAGTTTAAAGGCAAACATCTTATTGGTTGCTATGGGTTACTACTCCTGGGCAAACTTAGGGGCAGATTTACTAAAGGGCAAAGTGACTAACGTTAGCGAAAATTCGCCAGCGTGACGTAATTTTGTTACTTCGTCGATTTACTAACTGGCGCAGGTGTAACTTCGCTAGCGAAGGAGATAGACTCTAGCGGTAATTCGCTCCCTTACACCTGGCAAAGTTGCGCTCCGGCGATGGGACGTAACTACGCAAATTCACTAAGATGTGGCTTTTAGTAAACGTTACCTCTTACGCAGTGGCGGAACTATCAGGGGCGCATAGGGTGCAGTTGCACCATGGCCCGAACCCCGTCGCGTCGCAGGAAATGAATGACACATCACTAGTGGCACGGGCACATTGCATCCAATCAGGCCCTGCGATGGAAGGAACCACAAAGTCCTGTCGTTCCTCCTCCACCAATGTCTCTGCACACAGTGTGCCCAAGTGCCCCAACCTTAGGCCGATTGGACCAATTGGGCCCTGCACCTGTGGGGGGCCCTCAGTCCTGCTTGGCAAGAGGATCTAGGACTCACTATTACTTCCTCCCCACCAATGATCACTTGCATACTTGACAGATCTGCTGGCTCCGTTCTGATTAGTTTCTTTAGTGTGACGCACCCCCGCCCCCCCCTTCTGCTTGTGAATGGGATCTTCCTGTCTTCAGACTCAGCTGCCATCAGGCAAGGGTAAGCAGCAGCAGGACGAATATCGGAAGAATAGAAGAGCTGCAGCGATCAAATTAAAAGCTCGCTGTCAGTGATTTACATTCCCCCCCACACACGTTGAGTCCTTATCAGGAGGGGCAGGAAAGAATTTTCTTTGCCCTACGCTCTGGAGAAACTTGTTGGCTGTTGTTACTTTCCTAAAATCCCACTCCCCCACCCAACCTGTCAGTGCTAGGAGAACTACTACTGGTAAGAACTTCAGCTTAGATATGTTATAATATGTATTTTTATATATTTTTTGAGGTTATTGTACAAAAAATAACTGTGTTCAGGGGGTATTATCTTTGAATCTGTCACTGTGCCACCTTACTATGAGTTCTGTGTTTATCCTGCTTTTAGTTCTGGGGTATTATACATGGAATTGCAATTATGATCATTCTTCTAAATTTTTTGGGAGGTATAAATAAAATTGCATCAGTGACTTTTTTCTCAGAATGATTTTTCTAAGATGAGATGTTGTGCCTTGGTCTAAATTCGACAGGAACAGCCCCTAAGTTTGCTCATAGTCTGTACAGAGAGATCCCATAAAACTATGGCAGCATAGGTATTCCCTGTACTAAGCACAATGGTCACAGAACCCCTCAGTGACTTCTAATATTCTTATCATTTACAGTAGGGGGTACATTATCCATTATATAACAGTGAAACCTCAATTTTACATGTCCTTTTTACATGTAACTTTTTCATTAACTGTTGTTGCTACTTTTTAATGACTCATTTGTGTACTCAGGCCTCTCCTTTTCATATTCCAGTCTCTTATTCAAATCGCTGCATGGTTGCTAGGGGAATTTGGTCTCTAGTAACCAGGCTGCTGAAATTGCAAACTGGAGAGCTGCTGAATAAAAAGCTAAATAACTCAAAAACCACAAATAAAATAAAATGAAAACCAATTGCAAATTGTCTCAGAATATCACTCTCTATATCATACTAAAAGTTAACTCATAGGTGAGCAATCCCTTTAGGGGGGGCCCAGTTGTAAATTTCTGTACCGGGGCCCTTAGGGGTCTAGTTACGCCACTGCTCAGTCCTGTTACAGGTGAATGGATAACTTCTTATAACTAACTGGAAACCTTGCATCTTGGACCAGACACGCAACTAAACTAAGGAAACGTATACTTGGGGTGTGTAATTCATCTAGGAGATGTCCATAATTGATGGGTAAGAATTAGGTGGTTGGGCTATATTGTGTGTTATTTTAGTGTGTCTTTCTAGTGTGTATTTGGTGTATTGGTGTTTATATGCTTATTGTAGTTAGATCTTTTATTTTGTGTATGTAAATATTTTCCAATCATTATAAAATCATTTTTAAATTTTTTTGGTGATCTCTTCACCACAATAAACTGCAGAACAGTCTTTATTTTCATAATATTACATAACTGGCTCAGCCAGGCAGGAGACAGATATTTGGGTGGCATTGAGATTACTAACAATACAAATATTTACATAGAACATACATTGTTTAGTAGTAGACATGGAAGGGATTAACAAAAAAGATTGCAATGGTGAAAACACTCGGATTCTGTTTAAGTGTATGCAAGGTATAGATGCAGTGGTAGCAGGTCAAACATTTTGTAAGAAATACAATTAAAGAAAAGGTCTTACCAAACAAGAAGGGTAGGAGAGCTTTGTTATTTTCTACCTGTTGGATTGCAGAGAACTATAAAATTCTCAAAGATCAGAATAAGGCATTGGAGGAAAAATGAGAAGATCTGAAAGATCATTACAAAGCACTTAAAGTACGGCAAGTACTGCCTTAGCCATGTGTATAACTACCTTAAAGAGTGAAAATTGTGAATTTTTTTGGGTGATCAAAAGATGTAGAGGGAGCTATTTGTTGTCTTGTTGCATCACTTAACCAACCAAGAGTTGATCATTCCAAGTGTGAAACTGAGATCCAAAGCTTAAAAGCACATTTGAGGAGAAAGGATGATGCAGTTGGTGCAGTTTTTAATGTGCCAGAAAATCCTATCACAGGTAACTTGGAATCTGTAGAACACAGTTTATGTGACATGAATGATAATGCAAAAAGTGCTGCACCTATGGCTCCAATAGCAGTGCATAGAAAGACTGATATATACCGTGTATATACTGTTGGTGTGCAGTTCTACCTTCAGGCAATGGGCATGAATCCAGTTAAAGTCAACATCTGTTACTCAATTAGGTCAAAATTTTATACAGTGGTCATACCCCATGAAACCCCCAGTCCAAGGGTTATGTTGGTGAGGCAAATCAAAAACAAAAGTCGGAAGAGACCTACTGCATGGTGAATTTTTGTGCCAAGGAATATAAAGATTGGGACAAATGGTGAGAAGGGTAGAGACATCACTGTTCAATAGGGATCCAACTATTCTGAGCAGGAACTTGGACTTTCCAGAAGGTTCATAATGATCTTGAGGACAGTGATATATATAGGGGGTTATTTACTAACACTTGCTTTTTTTCTCCTATTTTACCAGAAACAAACTTGACCTAACTCCCATTCATGAATTTGGCTAATTTAGTAATAACTAAACTAGAATCAGATTAAAAAAAAAACTTTTGTTTTTATGAATACCTAAAATTTTTCAAGTTTAAAGGCTTAAGAAAACTCAAATTTATCTAGTTTTCAAGCAAAAACCAGCATCAAACACGAAACCATAACAGGCAAAAAATATCAAATGGTTAATGGGACCTCTGCCACTGACTTTTAGATGACTAATTTTTTTCTGCTTTGGGGCATAATACAAAATGTTTAGAAAAAACAAAACATGAACTTTTTAATGTCATTGTTAGCAGTTTAATTCATGGCATATAAGCCAGTATCCCTAGTTCTGTTCTGTTATAGGACATATCATCATTGCAAAGTCTATTAGATGCTATTTTAGATATTTTAGGTTGGGATTTAAACTTTGCCCACTCAGCTTTTGTTACCTGCAAGCAAAGGAGAGAGGAGCCACTGAAGGCCTTTTCAGAACACCTCTATGGATTATACAGCTGCACTGTGCAAAGACCAGCAAGGGCAGACCTTGAAGACAACATGTTAAAATCTGCACTCCTTTAAAGGGGACCCGTCACCAAAAAAAATTATTCAAAATCCTATTTTATCACATTAGTCAAGCAAAATTAACTTTAATTACACTGTATAAATTATTTGAATCTCGTTTCTGGGAATTCAATATGATAGCAAGCAGGCAGGAGCCATTTTGTGGACACTGTTTTTAAAGGGATACTGTCATCAGAAAACATGTATACCAGTTAATAGTGCTACTCCAGCAGAATTCTGCACTGAAATCCATTTCTCAAAAGAGCAAACAGATTTTTTTAAATTCAATTTTGAAATCTGACATGGGGCTAGACATTTTGTCAATTTCCCAGCTGCCCCTGGTCATGTGACTTGTGCCTGCACTTTAGGAGAGAAATGCTTTCTGGCAGGCTGCTGTTTTTCCTTCTCAATGTAACTGAATGTGTCTCAGTGAGACATGGATTTTTGCTATTGAGTGTTGTTCTTAGATCTGCCAGGCAGCTGTTATCTTGTGTTAGGGAGCTGTTATCTGGTTACCTTCTCATTGTTCTTTTGTTTGGCTGCTGGGGGGGGAAAGGGAGGGGTGATATCACTCCAACTTGCAGTACAGCAGTAAAGAGTGATTGAAGTTTATCAGAGCACAAGTCACATGACTTGGGACAGCTGGGAAATTGACAATATGTCTAGCCCCATGTCAGATTTTAAAATTGAATATAAAAAAATCTGTCTGCTCTTTTGAGAAATGGATTTCAGTGCAGATTTTTTTCCCATGACAGTATCCCTTTAAGGTAAGCCTTGCATTATCTCAGAATCTTGTTTGTGCACCAGAATGGGGGACCTAATGTTTATCCCCATGCCATGGCTATGCAATTAAATGGTGAAGAGAACAGTGGAATGTGGGGAGGGCAGTGACATCTAGGAAGTGCTGAATGGAAAATGAAAGTAATTGTCTGCCCCGCCTCTATGCCCAGGGCATAGAGGAGGGGCAGACAATATTTGATTGACAGCTGAGATTTTTATATGAGCTTACAACAGCTATGAATGTTTTAATAAAAATAGAAATTGGACTTTATGTTTAATTTGAAAAGGACTTTTATTATACAGATTTTTGTGGCTGGGTGACAGGTCCACTTTAATAGTCCCTTCCTGAAATTGATCAGCTATTTTGGGTTAACTGTAGGCCCAGTCAACATGTAGAGGGAAGTAATACATTTTTTTAAAAGAGTAGAATCTGTGGTGAGAGATTGTCATAACTGTTTTAGTCATCAGTTAATAGTGCTGCTCCTGCAGAATTCTGCACTGAAATCCATTTATCAAAAGAGCAAACACATTTTTTTATATTTAATTTTAAAATCTGACATGGGGCTAGACATATTGTCAGTTTCCCAGTTGCCCCCAGTCATGTGACTTGAGCTCTAATAAACTTCAGTCACTCTTTACTTCTGCACTATAAGTTGTGTGATGTGTTGAGTGATATCACCCTCCCCCCCCAGCAGCCTAACAACAGAACAATTGGAATGTAAACAGATACTGTAGCAGCTCCCTAACACAAGATAACAGCTGCCTGGTAGAACCAAGAACAGCACTCAATAGTAAAATCCAGGTCCCACTGTGACACATTCAGTTACATTGAGTAGGAGAAACAACAGCCTGCCAGAAAGCAGATCCATCTCAAAGTGCTGGCTCTTTCTGAAAGCACATGACCAGGCAAAATGACCTCAGATGGCGCCTACACACCAATACTACAACTAAAAAAAATACACTTGCTGGTTCAGGAATTAAATTCTATATTGTAGAGTGAATTATTTGCTAGAAGTAAACAGTGTAATTTGAAAATAAAAACGACATCATAAAAATCATGACAGAATCCCTTTAAGGAGATTTAACACAGGAAGGCCCAGAGTTTCATCCAGTCTCTCCACAGAAGGAACTGCTATGCCTGTGGTAATTGTGGATGATACATAGCTAGAAACTGTACAGCAACAATGGGTTCAAGGGGGTGTGTGGTCTGACCGCTGATGTGAACGCACGCAGTTAACGGAGCTCCGCACCAAACCCTGCTTTAAACCCTAAAAACCCTGCTACCACCGGTGCGAAACGGAGCTGGAACGAGGGGATCGGCTAGCGCTACCACAAAGAGAGCTCATGGGCCAAAATCGGGCAAACAAACGATCCTCGGAGGCGGCGGTACGCTTGGAGAAATATGCGAGGGACTCCTCACAAAATGGCGGAGATAAGGCCAGACAAGGGAGGCGCAATGATCCTGTACATGAGACAGACAGTGATGGCGAGGAGTCAATTCCCGACAAGGCCCAAGCTCCGGAGGCTTTTATGATGAACCGACTTTAAGAGACATGATGTCTGAAATCAAAGCAGCAAACACTGCATGCACTACCCTTATAAATGCGAGGACAGAGGAGATTCGGATAGACCTGTCCATAATAAAGCAGGACATGCAAAAGCTGCGCGAGAGGACGACTGCTGTGGAAACCCGGGTAAGCGACCTGGAGGTCTCCTGCAGAGAGATCCCTGACCAATACCGTGTGGCAGTGAAAAGGCTGCTGGAAGACTGCCAACGGTTGCGGCGCAGCAACCTCAGGTTTGTCGGGTTTGCTGAGATGGCAAATTGCGCCTGAGGCCTTCCTAGAATCCTGGCTGAAGGATACGTTTGGGGCAGCGCAGCTATCCACTAACTTTGCCATCGAACGTGCACATCGGGTCCCAACCAGGCAGTCCCCCCCAGGAGCCCCTCCAAGGCCGTTAATCGCAAAATTGCTAAACGCACGTGACAGGGACGAGATCCTAACGCTGGCCAGAGGACAGGGTCCTTTAAAGCACCTTGCTTCAACTATTTCAATCTACGCTGACTACTCCATGGAGGTCCAGAAGCAAACGGCAGGCTTCCAAAGCGGGAAAAATCGCCTACGCACAGAAGGGCTTACCTACGTCATGTTATACCCAGCGAAACTGCGGGTTCAAGCAGATGGGCGCACACATTTTTTTACTACGCCACAAGAGCTCACCCAATGGCTGGATGCCAGAGGTGCACGTCCGTGAAAATCTCGCAACGCTGGCAACAACCGTGGCAGTCCCATCTCATTCTGTAGCCATGTGTAGTATGTAAGTTCTTTCATATATGTTTCAGTTTGATAACTCTAAGGGGTCTGTACTGTTCTGCACCAGGTTTTTTTTTTGGTTTTTTTCCCACCTTCACATTGAGTACTGCTCCAGCCCAATTAGTGTTGCATGGGGCGGATCCATCACTGTCCTGGCTTGGGCATACGAGCCATACATGCTACCACCCTAAATGGAACTGTGTTGCATGACTTCCATTCTGTGACCCCTTTGCTTAAGGGTTTCATGTAAAAAATCCCAGCTGACCCTGTCGAATTCCTTTTCAGCATCTGTCGACAGGGCCAGCATGGGGATCCCATTCTTTTGGGCGTAATTTATTAATGTCAGGGTCTTCAGGGTGTTGTCTTTAGCTTCCCTATGTGGGATAAAGCCCACCTGATCTTGATCAATAAGGTCAGGATATGGATCTATAGCTGGGGCATGCCAGGGGGTCATTTCCAGGTTTTGGAATTAGTGTTATATGCGCTTCCAATGTGGAGGGTACCTGTTTAGGAATCAGGGCTAGGTCATTAAAGGCTTTTAGCATATGATCCACCAATTCCTTTTTAGAGATTTATAAAATGGTGCTGAGAAGCCGTCTGGCCCTTGTGCTTTTCCGCTTGGTGTGTTTTTGATAGCAAGTATTAGTTCTTGTGCTGTTATAGGGTTTTCTAGACTTTAAATTACTTCAGGATTTAATGTAGGCAGCGCTGTGCACAATATATACTGCTTAATTTTGTGTACATGTTTATCTCTATTTCTATTGTGGGGGGTTTTAAAATTGTATAATTCAGTGTAGTATTTCTGTAAGGCAACTGCAATCTGTTGTGTCGTATACACTATCTTATCTTGTTTAGTTTTCATTGCCTGTATGAAGGAATTTATTTGTTTTTGTTTTATGGCTCTTGCAAGAAATCTGCGGGGCTTATTACTGTGCTCATAGAACATGCTTTTACATTTTTATAGTGCATACATCGATCTTTTATTCAGTTCTGCTTTAATTAGTTCCCTAGTAGCAGTAAGTTCTTGCATAATGGTATCTGTTAGAGAATTTGTGTGAGCTTGCTCTAGTTCCGTTGCTTTGCGAAATAAGCCCGCCAGATATTCCGCCCACGTCTTTTTGATCCTAGTGCCATGTTTTATCAATACTCCCCTGAGTACTACCTTCAGAGCCTCCCATTTTATGGAAGAATGTGTTGTAACATCTCTATGTGTTTCAGTGAATGTTTGTGTAATATTTTTAACATCCTGCAGACAGTCAGCATCTTGAAGTAATAAAACATTCAATTCCATGTCAAGTCTCTTTTATTAATAAAAGGTATTGAGAGCTGTAAGCGTACTGGAGCATGGTCTGATAGCAACTGCATTCCAATATCACATCGCCGCACCCAATTTAGTATAAAATGCGAAATAAACAGATAGTCTATCCTGCTATATTGTTGATGTACCTGTGAGATATAAGTAAAATCTTTATCTCTTGGATGGTTAATCTGCCAAGAATCCATCAATTGATTAGAGTGCAACAGAGATTTAATATTTTGTATGGTTTTATATGGTAGACTTGACCTCCCTGTGGAAGAATCTATTAATGGCTCAATCACTACATTAAGATCACCGCCAAGAGTGAGAGGGCCTTCAGAAAATTCTTCCAGCTTTGTCAGTACTTTATCTAGGAACAGAGATTGTTTTGTGTTTGGGGCATAACAATTTGCCAATGTTATCTTATGGTTGTGAATTTCTATTTTGGCAAAGACAAATCTGCCAAGTGGGTCTATCATGGAGTCCAGTAATCTACACGGGAGTTGATGATGGAATGCGATTGCCGCACCTTTGCTTTTACTTTCAAGATTATCGCTAAACAACCAATTTTTATAATATTTATTTGACATTTGTGGCCTATTCCTCTAAAATGTGTTTCTTGAAAAATGCTATCATTACTTTTTGCTTGTGTAACCCATTTAATAACTGAGATCTTTTGTTTGGTGTGTTAAATCCCTGGACATTATAGGAGCATATAGTACAATTAGCCATGATCAATACATATGTGCTTGATCTTTGTAGTGAGTGGCCTAGTGAACGAAATGTGTAAAGTACATATAAAAACAATGCAAACAGTATCTTTAAGAACTGTAACCCTTTGGGTAAGAACTTCTGTTTAAGTAAGACATTTCTACAAAATAAACAAACATAACTTTCTGCTGGGCCGTCCTGCCCACTGAGCAAATACCTATGTGGGGGCATAGGTTGAAACAGAACTGGGTTTAAACTAGCTCTTTTCTATTAGAGCCAACATATTAACCTTCATAAGACTTCCGTTTCCCTGTAAGATAAAAGGTTAGTGTGATGGGTGAACCTTATATTAATATTAGGACATAAACCAATATTTATGATAACCTTTTCCTAAAACTCCTTAGGATGCCGTATCAGGGTATCAGTTCAGGTCTCTATAATCCGTCTTTTAGGAGGAGAGTTATGACCGCTAGTTAGTTTAGCATCGTTTGAGTGTCGAGTGCTTGTTAATGTGGCGTTTCTGCCTGGTTTAGGCTGTGGTCGTTCCCAAGTCATCATTTCCCAGTTTTCTATTGCAACCGGAGGGAGATTTAGGGCCTTCAGAAAATGTGGTATATCCTTGTGGGTCCTTATGAGAATAGATTTTCCCTGCCTTATCACAATCAATGCAAAGGGGAATCCCCGTCTGTATTTGATAGAGTGTTCCTTCAGCAAATCCAGAATTGGGTTTAGTGCGCGTCGTTGTCTTAATGTGTTCCTTGATAGATCTTGGAAAAACTTTAGTTGCATAAATTCAAAGTGAATTACTCTTGAGTCTCTGGCTTTCAACATCAGGGCCTCTTTCACATTGTAAAAGTGGATACGGAAGATTATATCACGAGGGATATCTGAATTGGGATCCCTTGGTCTGAGCTCACAATGTGCTCTATCAATTAATTAATCAGGTGGTTTTCCCAACATTGAGTTAAATAATTTATGTAGAGTTGCAAACAGTTCCTGTTGGCCTATGGATTCATGCGTTAACAAGATGCTGACTCAGGTGTGGGATATTATTAGAGCAATGGCAGATAGAGTGTAGGCTTTGCTGCTCACAGCCTGCATATTTTTTTCAGGCTGAGAGAAGCAGATCCACTCCCGTGCCCCATGTCTATTGATTTTAATAAGATACTCGTGGTGTGCAGTCAGATACAGCAAATTTGTCCTGTGGTCATTCTGAAAATTGACTTCATCTGTGATTTACTCAAGGCCTTGATTATTCTTCATGTATTTAAGATAAACTACTTAATTAAAATATATGATCTGTCTCTTTGAAAGGAATCAGTGTAAGAACTTTGGCAAACTCCATCGGGATTCCAAAAACACCCTCCCCTCCCAAGCCATTTAACTAGCCTTAACTGCAAGATTTTTAATAGAAGTGACCAATTCATTTACAGTTATTTGGTCATCAGTGCTCTGTTATGCACTTCCCATGCCTGGCATCCCTGTGGAGCTCCTCTCTGCCACGTTCTCTCCTGCCATTCTGTTATTCCATTTGGAGTAAGTGGAGTGACCACATTGGATGCTTCAGCTCTTCCAACCACAATAACAGCAGCAGAAGAGAAGGCAGCAGCAGCGATTACAAGAATGCCCAGCAGCATACATTTTCCAGTGCAGAAAGGGGAATCTACATCAGTCATTCTGCATTCTTCAGGTACAGACATCCAACTAAATTGTTGTTGGAGATAATAATTTTGGTATGAGTGGAAGCTTTAAGTATCCTGGTGAATGCAGGAAAATGATTTGCCATTGGCGAGCCTCTTTCCTGATGTAAATTGTCTTTTTTAATGATAGAAAAAATATAGGTTTCTATAAAAAGTAGTGCCTGAATGCTTGAGCATCTGGGGAAATGAACCTTTTGCTCTAATTGATTGAGCTAATGTAAACACAGTATACTGTGTTCTTGTAAGAGGGTGTATGACAAAAACAAGATGCTGTAAGTGTTGGCCATTGCCCACTTTTTGGTTCTTTATAGTACCCCTGGGGAACCCTGTTTTTTTCCAAACTATGTAACCATGTAGTTGCCTAGTTTGAAATTTAGTATTTTTTAAACAAAGTAAATACTAGTTGCCTAGGGCTTTTGAACAAACACCAAAGCAACAGAACACAGTTCACACAACAGAATTAACATTATGTTTGGGGTTTTTATACAATAATATTATTGATATACTATTTATCATACCTCTAGGCATCCATTCTCAGTTCCTTCTTCCCTTGGATGAAAACAGTGCTCGGATCTTCAAGTTGATCTTCCTTATTACACGTAAACTCTCTTGAGTGCCTATAAAGAAAAGCTTGTCAGAGGAGGCAAAGGAGCCACACTAGTCACTACTGGGCACCCACAGCTTTGGACTGGAGGAGTAATAGGACTTATTCTCCAACTGAATAATGAACAAACTGGTAAGTGCATGTATTAACACATACCAGAATGTAAAAAATAAGCATGAAAAAATTTAAATGAATATATAGAATTAAAAGGTAGCCCACTATGTTAAAGGAGAACTAAACCCTAAAAATTAATATGGATAAAAATTGCATATTTTATATACTGAATACAAATGGTGTAGGACCTCACACCTCCTAATCCAATAGGCGGTACAGAGAAGTCTGGTACACACAGGTGGAGGTTGACCACCTCCTAGTAGTAGTCTAATAGAAAAACCAATGGCACATAGGTCTGCTGAAACACTTCAATTGTTTATTGCGGAGTGCGGAGCAATGTTTCGGGGTGGACAGGGTCCATCCCGAAGCCTAGGGGTTGTTGCAAATTATCAGCAGAAAATGAGGTTGGCCTGTAATATAAGCTGATGCTACAGGGCTGATTATTAAATTCAAATGCTAGTTGCACTGGTTTCTGATCACCTTTATATTGCAAACATTTGTATTTAATGTGTATATATATTTTGAGTCATTCCCTAAGCTCTATAACTGCACAGAGCAGAAAAGAAGACAGGGAGCTACTGGGGCATCTTTAGAGACACAGATCTTTACTGCTATAGGGCTGTGGTTGCCTTGGACTGGAATAAAAACCCAAAACATAATGTACAACATTTCTGGCATACCTCTTTAGTTAAGCTTTAGTTCTCCTTTAAGACTGATCTGAGGAACTTTGCCAATGATTGTAGTTGCATCATACACTACAGGTATGGGATCAATTATCTGGAATCCCAATATCCAGAAAGCTACAAATTATGGGAAGGCCATATCCCATAGAATCAAATAATTCCCTTTCTATAAAAATGATTTCCTTTTCTCTATAAATAATAAATCATTAATCCTTATTGGAGGCCACACAATCCTGCTGGTTTTAATTAATGTTTCAATGATTTTCAAGTAGACTTAAGATATGGAGATCCAAATTGCAGAAAGGCCCCTTACCTAGAAAACCCCAGGCCCCTAGAATTCTGGATAACAGTTAAAGAACTGTAACAAAATCATTTTAATGAGCTTTCATGGAGCCTTATATTACAATATATTATAATTTATATACATACATAGTAACATATTAAGTCAGGTTGAAAAAAGACACACGTCCATCAAGTTCAACCTTTTAACTCTATTTTAACCTGCCTAATTGCTAGTTGATCTAGAGGAAGGCAAAAAAAAAAAAACCCATTTGAAGTCTCTCCAATGTGCCTCAGAGGGGGATAAAATTCCTTCCTGACTCCAAAATGGCATCCGGACTAGTCCCTGGATCACTTGTACTATGAGCTATCTATGTACTATGAGATATCCAACAAGATTTTATGACCCTACCCAGAAGGAGCACAATGCATTGCAAAATAGATCACAACTGTCCCTTTCAGCTGTAAAGCTTTTGGCACCTTCTATCATTTATTGCTATTGGGTAAAGTAATGTACCTCCAAATTAATTAAAACAATTAATACCACCTCTTGGTATCCCAAAAGTAATGCAGGTATGGGTTCTAGGGGGATTTATGGAAATAGTTTTCCCCTTGATTTGGATCACTATTGTTTAAATCTACTGAAATACATATACAGTAAACTCAATCAACATAACCCTTAGGGGCAGATTTATCAAGGGCCATATAGTCAATAATTTGAATTTTCAAATTTAAAAATTCACACATTCGAATTTTAATCTCCATATTCGAATGTAGATTTGAATGTGAGATTTATGACACCTCGACCATGGAATCAGTCCTAATTCAATTATTCCACATCTAAAACCTGCAGAGTTAATTTACAAGTCAATGCCAGAGGTCTGTTGAACCATTGGGAGATTTTAATAACCTTCCTGTCATTCAAGGGTTTTTTTTTCCGGAGAAAATTTTGAATTAAATACAATTAGGTATTTGAATTTTTCTTAAATACCCCCAGTCGAATTGTGAGTATATTCGAATTTAAAAAAATTGACATGAATTCGAAATTCGACTTTTGATAAAATCCACCTCCCAGTGTTCTGGTAGTATTAACATTTACTGCAGTTCGGGAAGGCAACCCCCACATTTGACTGAGTGAAATTGGATACATTAAGGATGGCTAGCTCTTAACAAAAATTGGGAGTCTGCAGGTTGGAAATCATTAGGGACACACTGAATCCAGGATTCGTTTGGGATTCAGCACTTTTCAGCAGGATTTGGATTCGTCTGAATCCGTCTGTCTGGCCGAACTGGATCCAAATCCTAGTTTGCCATATGCCAAATTAGGGATTCAGTGCATCCCTATAAATCATTCATGTATATTTAAAAAAATTGTATTATTTCTACCCAGTATTTTGGGCTTCGCCTGTAACTGTCAATTTCTACATTTTCAGACAGAAGGGACAACATTTCCTGAAGGCTTGATGCCACAGAATCCTTGCATTGACAGCCCAAATTTTCCAGCAAATTTAACTGAAATCTCAGATCCGATCCGTTACACCAGTTTTGTGTTATCTGTACTCACCTGTGCCCTGGGCTTAGTGGGCAATGCTCTGTTATCTGGGTTACCGATTCCACATGAAGAAACACGTTTGCAAGATTTGGTTCCTGAACTTGGCTGTGGCAGATATTGTCTTTGTCTTCTGTTTGCCTCTTTATTGTGTTGCCTTATTTACAGACAAGTGGCTATTCGGACGATACCTATGTAAAATATATAATTATGTATCTACGTGTAATATGTATGCAAGTATTTTTATCATAACTACCCTAACCATCGGCAGGGTTTTGGCAACAGCTAAACCAATATGGCACCATAAGTTTAGCTCTCGCTGTGTTTGTTACGCAACCTGTACAGTGATTTGGGTAATTACAGCTCTGTCCAGCCTTCCCATATTCTTTTAAGCGATGAAGTTATTTATCCGGAAAATGTGCAGTGCAAACTGGTTTATGTTAAACAGAGAATAACTACACACAGACTTGGCAAAAGAGACGTAACTGCACCATCCTTTCTTGGAGCACCTCTAGATACTAATCCTGCACCCCAATCAGCATGCGAAGTGGATATTGTAGAAACATACTTTTAACAAACTGCGTTATATTCCTTTTCTAGTGGTTGGTTACTTTATCCCATTGTTTGTCATACTATTTTCCAATGTAATTATTGCTCAGCAAGTGAGAAAGTCCGAGTCAGTGAATACTTCCAGACTGTACAGAATTATAATAACTGTTATTCTGGTTTTTTTTATAACATGGACACCAGTGGTTATAGCACAGATTATTTTGCTGGTCTCTCTGCACAATCACAACCTTATACTCATGTCTCAGATGCACAGGTTATGCCTCTAATGACCAGCATAGCTTATACTAACTCCTGTATAAACCCTTTCATATATGCACTGGTTGGTACTCAGCTTAGAGCAGAAATTACAGATTTCATAAGTAGCAAAAGACAGTTGCTTTCAAAGAAGCTCGACCTCTGGAAAATCTTATGCGGAACCATAATAAATTATTATAATAGCAGGTATGAGATCCATTATCCGGAAATCCATTATCCACTAAGCTCTGAATTACAAAAAAGCTGTATCCCATAGACTCCCATTTTATAACATTACATTTGTATTTGTGTTTCAAACATGTCCCTGATATTTTTTGGTTAGATGGTAAGAATTACAGGTAAAATGGAAGTGCTGAGATAGAGATGAAAGATTTACCACTCTAATTGACCTACAGTGCATAGTACCGCTTTGGGGCAAATTTACTAAGCGGCGAAAATTCGCAGCGACAGCTTCGCAGGTAGCGCAACACTTCGCCCGGTGAAAATTCACTCAGACAACGCTAATTCACTTAGTTCAGTGTTTGTGGGTGTTCGGTAATGGCTCTGGCCAAGCCACACGCCAGTAATTAATGCAATACAAAAAGAATGCCAATACCTTTGGATGCTGCAATAGGGTGATCCCAAATTTATTCCATAGTGCTTTCAGACACTACACTGCACTGCATTCTTTTTGTAACGCTAATTCACTAACATGCGAAGTTGCGTCCAGGCACCGAACGATGGCGAAGTTTGCGCTAGCGGTATTCGGCAAAGTTGCGCTAGCGATGGCTAATTTGCATTACGGAAGTTAAAGCTGAATGGGTCGTATATGTTGCAGCAAATACATTAACAAGCCCAGGGCAAGCTAAGAAGAAAAATAAGAGTTTTGGTTAAAATGCCGACACATGAGTCCAGTATATGTTTATGTGCCATACTGTTAGGAAATGTAAAGGGGGAAGCCTGTTACCCAAAAAAATGTTATGCTTCTTTGCAGCCTATCATCCCTAGAAAAAGGAAAAGATGCCTTTTCCGCCTTGTCCTGAGGTGGAAAGGAAAGTTGTTGCGCAAGAGGTAAAGTTCAAATAAAATCCGCATCTTAGTGAATTTGCGCAGTACTACCTTCGCCAGAGCGCAAACTTCGTCTGGCAAATTGAGTGCGAACGAGCGCAGCCTCTTGCTAAGCGAAGTTATGCCTGCACACCGTTTAGTAAATCGGCGAAGTTCCCCAAAATTTGACGTCACGCTGGCGAATTTTTGCCAGCGTTAGTCATTTCGCCCTTTAGTAAATTTGCCCTTTTGAGTAGACTATACAATATAATTTCCTCAGCCACTGTATTCTTTTCTCAGTCACCCTGAAGAACTGAAGTCTGCATAATAAAAAGGATAAGGTACCGCTCTGAAAGACTGTAACCTGAATTACAAAAGATCTCCACAGACCGCACTGTATGGTCAAAGGAAAAGGTGCTGGAATCTTCATCCCACCAGTAAGCTGTTCTAGCAAATACTCTGCAGTATCTAAACAGTTGTAGAGCTGACAGTAAGATGTGTAAGAGGTGAGATACCTTGAGACTAAAATATGAATTTCATCAATGCTTGCCTAAGAGTTTTGTTGATACAGATGACTTTGCCACACTATATAATAATGCATTGGAAGGAGACACAAAGATTCAGAGAAGCGTCTGCAGACAAACCTGAATTATGGGTGACATCTGATAAAAAGTGTTTGAAAAGGAACATAAAATAACTGGGTGCTGTCAATACTCCAAAATTTACTGCTGCTATTGAACGCAGTTCACAAGTGGTCCTCACATCACTTGTGTCCCAAGTATTCCACAGCACTTTCAATTCTTGACCACACAGAATATGAAAAGATTTTATGGAGAGAGATCCATTCACCCTCTAGGTTGTAGAGTTTAATTGAGCCAAGAAATTTGAATGGGCTCCTGTAGAATGTGTAATATTAGTTAGTCATAAAGACAGTCAGGACAAAACCATTGGACATGGAGCTTTGAATACCCCAAAATGGAAGGTTTTTTTGTATAACTAAATGGTAATATGTTAAATCATTCAAATGGACAGGAGAGTGTCCTAAAAACTTTCTAAAAAGCCAGGTCTCTCCTGTGTATATAATGTGTCTACAGTAGGGCAAATGTTGAACACACAGGGCCCAGGAGAGGAGTGACCACTGTCAGAACAGAGTGAACTTGCATCTTGGACCAGATACAGAACTAGGGATGCTTGAGCTTGTATGATTCCTCTAAAGGGCATGGGATGTCCACCTTTTAAGCATAAAAGAGCCAATTTGGTGAGGTGAAAAGTGTGGGGGGCCAACATTCAGCCTGACAATCCATTCCGAGATCGCTAGCTTGTGATCAGGGTCATTCAACTCCTGGAGATGGACATGTACACAGCGTTTTAGGAAGTAGAGTCTGTTTGGAACTTATTCTCAGAGCAAGTAATATTGGGCCACATGATTAGTGAAAATGATCGTCTATATTGCTGCCTGTGTGCCTGAAGCGTGTTAGCATAGACACGTAATGGCAACATAGTGATGCACCTTTCTCCACAATATGTCTTTAGTTTATGTTACTGGCACGTCAGTCGAGTCTATTGCACCTTCAAAGCCCTAAATAAGTATGCGAGAGCGGCCTTTAACCTGTTCCAGTACGTGTCTATTACTAACACCTTCAGCAACAGACAGCAGTAATTAGACCAAGTGGCAGATCATTTCAACTAATGTGGCCGCGAAAATATTACTGCTACGGCAATGATAGAATTCTTGATTGCACTGTCTGGGGGGCCGCATTATTCTTAATTTCATGAATGGAGTGCTGAGGGCAGGTGTAAATTTGAAAACTGGCCCCAATTGGCCTGCGGGCCGCTCTAGGGTTAAAGGTTCATTGAGTGTCAATAAGATGTGGGGTAGAGAAAATTAGGTGGTTGGGCTATATTGTGTGTTATTTTAGTGTGTCTACTAAGTTGAGTGTGTC